>NW_028257793.1:0-42857 GCF_054643075.1 Acanthaster planci | reverse complement strand
ATGACACAACTTGCTCGCTCCTGCATCAGAACTCCCCACTTCTGCTTTATTTCCAGAATAATTCCATAACCTGTACAAATATGGTCTCCAAACTTGTACAGCAGATAGACAAACACATGCTCTTGCAAATGACAACAGCATTGGCTCATTTGGGAATTTTTTTGATTTTTGGATTTTTCACGCTGACATACGCATAGCATTCCCAATGACACAACCTGCTCAGAAAACAGCAAACGTATCACTCCAAGAGATGCATCATTTCCAAGATACTTCCATAACCCGTCAAAATATTGTCTTCAAACTTGTTCAGTAGATAGAGAAACACCTTTTCTTGCAGATGACAGCAGCATTGGCTCATTTGGAAAGTTTTTGGATTTTTTTCGTTGAGATTGACTAGCGTTTCCATGACACAACTTGCTAGAAAAACAGCAAACGGTATCAATCAAATGGATGGTTCCTTTCCATGATAATTTCATAACCCGTGAAAAAATGGAATTGAAACTTGTACAGTGGATAGAGAAACACCTTCTCTGTTAGAAGACAGCAGCATTGGCTCATTTGGAAATGTTTTGGTTTTTGGATTTTTCTCGCTGACATACGCATAGCATTCCCAATGACACAACCTGCTCAGAAAACAGCAAACGTATCACTCCAAGAGATGCATCATTTCCAAGATAATTCCATAACCCGTGAAAATATTGTCTTAAAATTTGTTCAGTAGATAGAGAAACACCTATTCTTGCAGATGACAGCAGCATTGGCTCATTTGGAAAAATTTTGAATTTTTCTCTTTGAGATACACTTTGCTGTCCAAATGAGTCGACTTGCTAGCGCAGGCCACAGCTAGCGTAGAACTTACACTCCTGATTCATTTCGACGATAATTTGATAACCAAAGAAAATATGGTCTCTAAACTTGTACAGTGGATAACAAAACACCTTCTCTCTAAGAGGGCAGCAGCATTGGCTCATTTGGGAATTTTTTTTAATTTTTGGATTTTTCACGCTGACATACGCTTAGCATTCCCAATGACACAACCTGGTCAGAAACCAGCAAAACGTATCACTCCAAGAGATGCATCATTTCGAAGATAATTCCATAATCCGTCAAAAATATGGTCTTCAAACTTGTTCAGTAGATAGAGAAAAAACCTATTCTTGCAGAAGACACAAGCATTGGCTCATTTGGAAAAATTTTGAATTTTTGGTTTTTTCTCAGTGAGATACATTTTGCGGTGCCAATGACACAGCTTGCTCGCTCCTGCATCAGAACTCCCACTTCTGCTTTATTTCCAGAATAATTCCATAACCTGTAAAAATATGGTCTCCAAACTTGTACAGCAGATAGACAAACACATGCTCTTGCAAATGACAACAGCATTGGCTCATTTGGGAATTTTTTTGATTTTTGGATTTTTCACGCTGACATACGCATAGCATTCCCAATGACACAACCTGCTCAGAAACCAGCAAACGTATCACTCCAAGAGATGCATCATTTCCAAGATAATTCCATAATCCGTCAAAATATGGTCTTCAAACTTCTTCAGTAGGTAGAGAAAAACCTATTCTTGCAGAAGACAGCAGCATTGGCTCATTTGGAAAAATTTTGAATTTTTGGATTTTTCTAAGTGAGATACCTTTTGCGGTGCCAATGACACAACTTGCTCGCTCCTGCATCAGAACTCCCACTTCTGCTTTATTTCCAGAATAATTCCATAACCTGTACAAATATGCTCTAAAAAAATTGTACAGCAGATAGACAAACACATGCTCTTGCAAATGACAACAGCATTGGCTCATTTGGGAATTTTTTTGATTTTTGGATTTTTCACGCTGACATACGCATAGCATTCCCAATGACACAACCTGCTCAGAAAACAGCAAACGTATCACTCCAAGAGATGCATCATTTCCAAGATACTTCCATAACCCGTCAAAATATTGTCTTCAAACTTGTTCAGTAGATAGAGAAACACCTTTTCTTGCAGATGACAGCAGCATTGGCTCATTTGGAAAGTTTTTGGATTTTTTTCGTTGAGATTGACTAGCGTTTCCATGACACAACTTGCTAGAAAAACAGCAAACGGTATCAATCAAATGGATGGTTCCTTTCCATGATAATTTCATAACCCGTGAAAAAATGGAATTGAAACTTGTACAGTGGATAGAGAAACACCTTCTCTGTTAGAAGACAGCAGCATTGGCTCATTTGGAAATGTTTTGGTTTTTGGATTTTTCTCGCTGACATACGCATAGCATTCCCAATGACACAACCTGCTCAGAAAACAGCAAACGTATCACTCCAAGAGATGCATCATTTCCAAGATAATTCCATAACCCGTGAAAATATTGTCTTAAAATTTGTTCAGTAGATAGAGAAACACCTATTCTTGCAGATGACAGCAGCATTGGCTCATTTGGAAAAATTTTGAATTTTTCTCTTTGAGATACACTTTGCTGTCCAAATGAGTCGACTTGCTAGCGCAGGCCACAGCTAGCGTAGAACTTACACTCCTGATTCATTTCGACGATAATTTGATAACCAAAGAAAATATGGTCTCTAAACTTGTACAGTGGATAACAAAACACCTTCTCTCTAAGAGGGCAGCAGCATTGGCTCATTTGGGAATTTTTTTTAATTTTTGGATTTTTCACGCTGACATACGCTTAGCATTCCCAATGACACAACCTGGTCAGAAACCAGCAAACGTATCACTCCAAGAGATGCATCATTTCGAAGATAATTCCATAATCCGTCAAAATATGGTCTTCAAACTTGTTCAGTAGATAGAGAAAAACCTATTCTTGCAGAAGACACAAGCATTGGCTCATTTGGAAAAATTTTGAATTTTTGGATTTTTCTCAGTGAGATACATTTTGCGGTGCCAATGACACAGCTTGCTCGCTCCTGCATCAGAACTCCCACTTCTGCTTTATTTCCAGAATAATTCCATAACCTGTAAAAATATGGTCTCCAAACTTGTACAGCAGATAGACAAACACATGCTCTTGCAAATGACAACAGCATTGGCTCATTTGGGAATTTTTTTGATTTTTGGATTTTTCACGCTGACATACGCATAGCATTCCCAATGACACAACCTGCTCAGAAACCAGCAAACGTATCACTCCAAGAGATGCATCATTTCCAAGATAATTCCATAATCCGTCAAAATATGGTCTTCAAACTTCTTCAGTAGGTAGAGAAAAACCTATTCTTGCAGAAGACAGCAGCATTGGCTCATTTGGAAAAATTTTGAATTTTTGGATTTTTCTAAGTGAGATACCTTTTGCGGTGCCAATGACACAACTTGCTCGCTCCTGCAACAGAACTCACACTTCTGCTTTATTTCCAGAATAATTCCATAACCTGTACAAATATGGTCTCCAAACTTGTACAGCAGATAGACAAACACATGCTCTTGCAAATGACAACAGCATTGGGCTCATTTGGGGGAATTTTTTTTGATTTTTTGGATTTTTCACGCTGACATACGCATAGCATTCCCAATGACACAACCTGCTCAGAAAACAGCAAACGCATCACTCAAAGAGATCCATCATTTCCAAGATACTTCCCTAACCCGCTAAAATATTGACTTAAAATTTGTTCAGTAGATAGAGAAAAACATTTTCTTGCAGATGACCAGCAGCATTGGCTCATTTGGAAAATTTTTGAATTTTTGGATTTTTCTCAGTGAGATACATTTTGCGGTGCCAATGACACAACTTGCTCGCTCCTGCATCAGAACCTCACACTTCTGCTTTATTTCCAGAATAATTCCATAACCTGTACAAATATGGTCTCCAAACTTGTACAGCAGATAGACAAACACATGCTCTTGCAAATGACAACAGCATTGGCTCATTTGGGAATTTTTTTGATTTTTTTGATTTTTCACGCTGACATACGCATAGCATTCCCAATGACACAACCTGCTCAGAAAACAGCAAACGTATCACTCCAAGAGATGCATCATTTCCAAGATACTTCCATAACCCGTCCAAAATATTGTCTTCAAACTTGTTCAGTAGATAGAGAAACACCTTTTCTTGCAGATGACAGCAGCATTGGCTCATTTGGAAAGTTTTTGGATTTTTTTCGTTGAGATTGACTAGCGTTTCCATGACACAACTTGCTAGAAAAAACAGCAAACGGTATCAATCAAAATGGATGGTTTCCCTTTCCATGATAATTTCATAACCCGTGAAAAAATGGAATTGAAAACTTGTACAGTGGATAGAGAAACACCTTCTCTGTTAGAAGACAGCAGCATTGGCTCATTTGGAAATTTTTTTTGGTTTTTGGATTTTTTCTCGCTGACATACGCATAGCATTCCCAATGACACAACTTGCTAGAAAAACAGCAAACGGTATCAATCAAATGGATGGTTCCTTTCCATGATAATTTCATAACCCGTCGAAACAATGACCTTGAAACTTGTACAGTGGATAGAGAAAACATCTTCTCTCTCAGAGGACAGCAGCATTGGCTCATTTGGAAAATTTTTGAATTTTTGGATTTTTTCTCAGTGAGATACACCCTAAGCTGTCCCAGTGACACAACTTGCTCGGAAACCAGCTAGCGTAGAACTTCCACTCCTTCATTTGGGACGATAATTGGATAACCCGTGAAAAACTGGTCTCCAAACCTGTACAGTGTGTAGAGAAAACACAATCTCTTGTAGAGAAACAGCAGTATTGGCTCATTTGGAAAAATTTTGAATTTTTCGATTTTTCTAAGTGAGATACCTTTTGCGGTGCCAATGACACAACTTGCTCGCTCCTGCAACAGAACTCACACTTCTGCTTTTTTTCCAGAATGATTCCATAACCCGTCAAAATATGGTTTCCAGACTTGTACAGTAGAAAGACAGACACTTTTTCTTGCAGATGATAGCAGCATTTGGCTGATTTGGGAATTTTTTTGATTTTTGGATTTTTCTGGCTGACATACGCATAGCATTCCCAAACTTGCTCAGAAAACAGAAAACATAACACTCCAAGAGATGAATCATTTCCAAGATAATTCCATAACCCGTCAAAATATGCTCTCCAAACTTGTACAGCAGATAGGACAAAACCACATGCTCTTGCAAATGACAACAGCATTGGCTCATTTGGGAATTTTTTTTGATTTTTCACGCTGACATACGCATAGCATTCCCAACTTGCTCAGAAAAACAGCAAACGTATCACTCCAAGAGATGCATTCTTTCCAAGATAATTCCATAACCCGTCAAAATATTGTCTTAAAACTTGTTCAGTAGATAGAGAAACACCTTTTCTTGCAGATGACAGCAGCGTTGGCTGGTTTGGGAAAATTTTGGATTTTTCTCTTTGAGATACACTTTGCTGTCCAAATGACTCGACTTGCTAGCGCAGGCCACAGCTAGCGTAGAACTTACACTCCTGATTCATTTCGACGATAATTTGATAACCAAAGAAAATATGGTCTCCAAACTTGTACAGTGGATAACAAATCACCTTCTCTATAAGAGGGCAGCAGCATTGGCTCATTTGGGAATTTTTTTTAATTTTTGGATTTTTCACGCTGACATACGCTTAGCATTCCCAATGACACAACCTGGTCAGAAACCAGCAAACGTATCACTCCAAGAGATGCATCATTTCCAAGATAATTCCATAATCCGTCAAAATATGGTCTTCAAACTTGTTCAGTAGATAGAGAAAAACCTATTCTTGCAGAAGACACAAGCATTGGCTCATTTGGAAAAATTTTGAATTTTTGGATTTTTCTCAGTGAGATACATTTTGCGGTGCCAATGACACAACTTGCTCGCTCCTGCATCAGAACTCCCACTTCTGCTTTATTTCCAGAATAATTCCATAACCTGTAAAAATATGGTCTCCAAACTTGTACAGCAGATAGACAAACTCATGCTCTTGCAAATGACAACAGCATTGGCTCATTTGGGAATTTTTTTGATTTTTGGATTTTTCACGCTGACATACGCATAGCATTCCCAATGACACAACCTGCTCAGAAACCAGCAAACGTATCACTCCAAGAGATGCATCATTTCCAAGATAATTCCATAATCCGTCAAAATAGGGTCTTCAAACTTCTTCAGTAGGTAGAGAAAAACCTATTCTTGCAGAAGACAGCAGCATTGGCTCATTTGGAAAAATTTTGAATTTTTGGATTTTTCTCAGTGAGATACCTTTTGCGGTGCCAATGACACAACTTGCTCGCTCCTGCAACAGAACTCACACTTCTGCTTTATTTCCAGAATAATTCCATAACCTGTACAAATATGCTCTCCAAACTTGTACAGCAGATAGACAAACACATGCTCTTGCAAATGACAACAGCATTGGCTCATTTGGGAATTTTTTTGATTTTTGGATTTTTTTACGCTGACATACGCATAGCATTCCCAATGACACAACCTGCTCAGAAAACAGCAAACGTATCACTCCAAGAGATGCATCATTTCCAAGATAATTCCATAACCCGTGAAAATATTGTCTTAAAATTTGTTCAGTAGATAGAGAAAAACATTTTCTTGCAGAAGACAGCAGCATTGGCTCATTTGGAAAATTTTTGAATTTTTGGATTTTTCTCAGTGAGATACATTTTGCGGTGCCAATGACACAACTTGCTCGCTCCTGCATCAGAACTCCCACTTCTGCTTTATTTCCAGAATAATTCCATAACCTGTACAAATATGGTCTCCAAACTTGTACAGCAGATAGACAAACACATGCTCTTGCAAATGACAACAGCATTGGCTCATTTGGGAATTTTTTTGATTTTTGGATTTTTCACGCTGACATACGCATAGCATTCCCAATGACACAACCTGCTCAGAAAACAGCAAACGTATCACTCCAAGAGATGCATCATTTCCAAGATACTTCCATAACCCGTCAAAATATTGTCTTCAAACTTGTTCAGTAGATAGAGAAACACCTTTTCTTGCAGATGACAGCAGCATTGGCTCATTTGGAAAGTTTTTGGATTTTTTTCGTTGAGATTGACTAGCGTTTCCATGACACAACTTGCTAGAAAAACAGCAAACGGTATCAATCAAATGGATGGTTCCTTTCCATGATAATTTCATAACCCGTGAAAAAATGGAATTGAAACTTGTACAGTGGATAGAGAAACACCTTCTCTGTTAGAAGACAGCAGCATTGGCTCATTTGGAAATGTTTTGGTTTTTGGATTTTTCTCGCTGACATACGCATAGCATTCCCAATGACACAACCTGCTCAGAAAACAGCAAACGTATCAATCCAAGAGATGCATCATTTCCAAGATAATTCCATAACCCGTCAAAATATGGTCTCCAAACTTGTACAGTAGATAGAGAAACACCTTTTCTTGCAGATGACAGCAGTATTGGCTCATTGGGAAAATTTTTGAATTTTTGGATTTTTCTCAGTGAGATACACTTTGCAGTCCAAATGACTCGACTTACTAGCGCAGGCCACAGCTAGCGTAGAACTTACACTACTGCTTCATTTCGACTATAATTCGATAACCCGCCAAAATATGGTCTCCAAACTTGTACAGTGGATAGCAAGACACCTTCTCTCTAAGAGGACAGCAGCATTAGCTCATTTGGGAATTTTTTTTTAATTTTTGGATTTTTCACGCTGACATACGCTTAGCATTCCCAATGACACAACCTGGTCAGAAACCAGCAAACGTATCACTCCAAGAGATGCATCATTTCGAAGATAATTCCATAATCCGTCAAAATATGGTCTTCAAACTTGTTCAGTAGATAGAGAAAAACCTATTCTTGCAGAAGACACAAGCATTGGCTCATTTGGAAAAATTTTGAATTTTTGGATTTTTCTCAGTGAGATACATTTTGCGGTGCCAATGACACAGCTTGCTCGCTCCTGCATCAGAACTCCCACTTCTGCTTTATTTCCAGAATAATTCCATAACCTGTAAAAATATGGTCTCCAAACTTGTACAGCAGATAGACAAACACATGCTCTTGCAAATGACAACAGCATTGGCTCATTTGGGAATTTTTTTCATTTTTGCATTTTTCACGCTGACATACGCATAGCATTCCCAATGACACAACCTGCTCAGAAACCAGCAAACGTATCACTCCAAGAGATGCATCATTTCCAAGATAATTCCATAATCCGTCAAAATATGGTCTTCAAACTTCTTCAGTTGGTAGAGAAAAACCTATTCTTGCAGAAGACAGCAGCATTGGCTCATTTGGAAAAATTTTGAATTTTTGGATTTTTCTAAGTGAGATACCTTTTGCGGTGCCAATGACACAACTTGCTCGCTCCTGCAACAGAACTCACACTTCTGCTTTATTTCCAGAATAATTCCATAACCTGTACAAATATGCTCTAAAAAAATTGTACAGCAGATAGACAAACACATGCTCTTGCAAATGACAACAGCATTGGCTCATTTGGGAATTTTTTTGATTTTTGGATTTTTCACGCTGACATACGCATAGCATTCCCAATGACACAACCTGCTCAGAAAACAGCAAACGTATCACTCCAAGAGATGCATCATTTCCAAGATAATTCCATAACCCGTCAAAATATTGTCTTAAAACTTGTTCAGTAGATAGAGAAACACCTATTCTTGCAGATGACAGCAGCATTGGCTCATTGGGAAAATTTTTGAATTTTTGGATTTTTCTCAGTGAGATACATTTTGCGGTGCGAATGACACAACTTGCTCGCTCCTGCATCAGAACTCCCACTTCTGCTTTATTTCCAGAATAATTCCATAACCTGTCAAATAATGGTCTCCAAACTTGTACAGCAGATAGACAAACACATGCTGTTGCAAATGACAACAGCATTGGCTCATTTGGGAATTTTTTTGATTTTTTGGTTTTTCACGCTGACATACGCATAGCATTCCCAATGACACAACCTGCTCAGAAACCAGCAAACGTATCACTCCAAGAGATGCATCATTTCCAAGATAATTCCATAACCCGTGAAAATATTGTCTTCAAACTTGTTCAGTAGATAGAGAAAAACCTATTCTTGCAGATGACAGCAGCTTTGGCTCATTTGGAAAGTTTTTGGATTTTTTTCGTTGAGATTGACTAGCGTTTCCATGACACAACTTGCTAGAAAAACAGCAAACGGTATCAATCAAATGGATGGTTCCTTTCCATGATAATTTCATAACCCGTGAAAAAATGGAATTGAAACTTGTACAGTGGATAGAGAAACACCTTCTCTGTTAGAAGACAGCAGCATTGGCTCATTTGGAAATGTTTTGGTTTTTGGATTTTTCTCGCTGACATACGCATAGCATTCCCAATGACACAACTTGCTAGAAAAACAGCAAACGGTATCAATCAAATGGATGGTTCCTTTCCATGATAATTTCATAACCCGTCGAAACATGACCTTGAAACTTGTACAGTGGATAGAGAAACATCTTCTCTCTCAGAGGACAGCAGCATTGGCTCATTTGGAAAATTTTTGAATTTTTGGATTTTTCTCAGTGAGATACACCTAGCTGTCCCAGTGACACAACTTGCTCGGAAACCAGCTAGCGTAGAACTTCCACTCCTTCATTTGGACGATAATTGGATAACCCGTGAAAAACTGGTCTCCAAACCTGTACAGTGTGTAGAGAAACACAATCTCTTGTAGAGAACAGCAGCATTGGCTCATTTGGAAAAATTTTGAATTTTTTTCGTTTTTTCTAAGTGAGATACCTTTTGCGGTGCCAATGACACAACTTGCTCGCTCCTGCAACAGAACTCACACTTCTGCTTTTTTTCCAGAATGATTCCATAACCCGTCAAAATATGGTTTCCAGACTTGTACAGTAGAAAGACAGACACTTTTTCTTGCAGATGATAGCAGCATTGGCTGATTTGGGAATTTTTTTGATTTTTGGATTTTTCTGGCTGACATACGCATAGCATTCCCAAACTTGCTCAGAAAACAGAAAACATAACACTCCAAGAGATGAATCATTTCCAAGATAATTCCATAACCCGTCAAAATATGCTCTCCAAACTTGTACAGAAGATAGACAAACACATGCTCTTGCAAATGACAACAGCATTGGCTCATTTGGGAATTTTTTTGATTTTTTTGATTTTTCACGCTGACATACGCATAGCATTCCCAACTTGCTCAGAAAACAGCAAACGTATCACTCCAAGAGATGCATCATTTCCAAGATAATTCCTTAACCCGTCAAAATATTGTCTTAAAACTTGTTCAGTAGATAGAGAAACACCTTTTCTTGCAGATGACAGCAGCGTTGGCTGGTTTGGGAAAATTTTGGATTTTTCTCTTTGAGATACACTTTGCTGTCCAAATGACTCGACTTGCTAGCGCAGGCCACAGCTAGCGTAGAACTTACACTCCTGATTCATTTCGACGATAATTTGATAACCAAAGAAAATATGGTCTCCAAACTTGTACAGTGGATAACAAATCACCTTCTCTATAAGAGGGCAGCAGCATTGGCTCATTTGGGAATTTTTTTTAATTTTTGGATTTTTCACGCTGACATACGCTTAGCATTCCCAATGACACAACCTGGTCAGAAACCAGCAAACGTATCACTCCAAGAGATGAATCATTTCCAAGATAATTCCATAATCCGTCAAAATATGGTCTTCAAACTTGTTCAGTAGATAGAGAAAAACCTATTCTTGCAGAAGACACAAGCATTGGCTCATTTGGAAAAATTTTGAATTTTTGGATTTTTCTCAGTGAGATACATTTTGCGGTGCCAATGACACAACTTGCTCGCTCCTGCATCAGAACTCCCACTTCTGCTTTATTTCCAGAATAATTCCATAACCTGTAAAAATATGGTCTCCAAACTTGTACAGCAGATAGACAAACTCATGCTCTTGCAAATGACAACAGCATTGGCTCATTTGGGAATTTTTTGGATTTTTCACGCTGACATACGCATAGCATTCCCAATGACACAACCTGCTCAGAAACCAGCAAACGTATCACTCCAAGAGATGCATCATTTCCAAGATAATTCCATAACCCGTGAAAATATTGTCTTAAAATTTGTTCAGTAGATAGAGAAACACATTTTCTTGCAGATGACAGCAGCATTGGCTCATTTGGAAAATATTTGAATTTTTGGATTTTTCTCAGTGAGATACACCTAGCTGTCCCAGTGACACAACTTGCTCGGAAACCAGCTAGCGTAGAACTTCCACTCCTTCATTTGGACGATAATTGGATAACCCGTGAAAAACTGGTCTCCAAACCTGTACAGTGGGTAGAGAAACACAATCTCTTGTAGAGAACAGCAGCATTGGCTGATTTGGAAAAATTTTGAATTTTTCGATTTTTCTAAGTGAGATACCTTTTGCGGTGCCAATGACACAACTTGCTCGCTCCTGCAACAGAACTCACACTTCTGCTTTTTTTCCAGAATGATTCCATAACCCGTCAAAATATGGTTTCCAGACTCTTACAGTAGAAAGACAGACACTTTTTCTTGCAGATGATAGCAGCATTGGCTGATTTGGAATTTTTTTTGATTTTTGGATTTTTCCGGCTGACATACGCATAGCATTCCCAAACTTGCTCAGAAAACAGAAAACATAACACTCCAAAAGATGAATCATTTCCAAGATAATTCCATAACCCGTCAAAATATGCTCTCCAAACTTGTACAGCAGATAGACAAACACATGCTCTTGCAAATGACAACAGCATTGGCTCATTTGGGAATTTTTTTGATTTTTCACGCTGACATACGCATAGCATTCCCAACTTGCTCAGAAAACAGCAAACGTATCACTCCAAGAGATGCATCATTTCCAAGATAATTCCATAACCCGTCAAAATATTGTCTTAAAACTTGTTCAGTAGATAGAGAAACACCTTTTCTTGCAGATGACAGCAGCATTGGCTCATTTGGAAAAATTTTGAATTTTTCTCTTTGAGATACACTTTGCTGTCCAAATGAGTCGACTTGCTAGCGCAGGCCACAGCTAGCGTAGAACTTACACTCCTGATTCATTTCGACGATAATTTGATAACCAAAGAAAATATGGTCTCTAAACTTGTACAGTGGATAACAAAACACCTTCTCTCTAAGAGGGCAGCAGCATTGGCTCATTTGGGAATTTTTTTTAATTTTTGGATTTTTCACGCTGACATACGCTTAGCATTCCCAATGACACAACCTGGTCAGAAACCAGCAAACGTATCACTCCAAGAGATGCATCATTTCGAAGATAATTCCATAATCCGTCAAAATATGGTCTTCAAACTTGTTCAGTAGATAGAGAAAAACCTATTCTTGCAGAAGACACAAGCATTGGCTCATTTGGAAAAATTTTGAATTTTTGGATTTTTCTCAGTGAGATACATTTTGCGGTGCCAATGACACAACTTGCTCGCTCCTGCATCAGAACTCCCACTTCTGCTTTATTTCCAGAATAATTCCATAACCTGTAAAAATATGGTCTCCAAACTTGTACAGCAGATAGACAAACTCATGCTCTTGCAAATGACAACAGCATTGGCTCATTTGGGAATTTTTTTGATTTTTGGATTTTTCACGCTGACATACGCATAGCATTCCCAATGACACAACCTGCTCAGAAACCAGCAAACGTATCACTCCAAGAGATGCATCATTTCCAAGATAATTCCATAATCCGTCAAAATATGGTCTTCAAACTTCTTCAGTTGGTAGAGAAAAACCTATTCTTGCAGAAGACAGCAGCATTGGCTCATTTGGAAAAATTTTGAATTTTTGGATTTTTCTAAGTGAGATACCTTTTGCGGTGCCAATGACACAACTTGCTCGCTCCTGCAACAGAACTCACACTTCTGCTTTATTTCCAGAATAATTCCATAACCTGTACAAATATGCTCTCCAAACTTGTACAGCAGATAGACAAACACATGCTCTTGCAAATGACAACAGCATTGGCTCATTTGGGAATTTTTTTGATTTTTGGATTTTTCACGCTGACATACGCATAGCATTCCCAATGACACAACCTGCTCAGAAAACAGCAAACGTATCACTCCAAGAGATGCATCATTTCCAAGATAATTCCATAACCCGTGAAAATATTGTCTTAAAATTTGTTCAGTAGATAGAGAAAAACATTTTCTTGCAGATGACAGCAGCATTGGCTCATTTGGAAAATTTTTGAATTTTTGGATTTTTCTCAGTGAGATACATTTTGCGGTGCCAATGACACAACTTGCTCGCTCCTGCATCAGAACTCCCACTTCTGCTTTATTTCCAGAATAATTCCATAACCTGTACAAATATGGTCTCCAAACTTGTACAGCAGATAGACAAACACATGCTCTTGCAAATGACAACAGCATTGGCTCATTTGGGAATTTTTTTGATTTTTTTGATTTTTCACGCTGACATACGCATAGCATTCCCAATGACACAACCTGCTCAGAAAACAGCAAACGTATCACTCCAAGAGATGCATCATTTCCAAGATACTTCCATAACCCGTCAAAATATTGTCTTCAAACTTGTTCAGTAGATAGAGAAACACCTTTTCTTGCAGATGACAGCAGCATTGGCTCATTTGGAAAGTTTTTGGATTTTTTTCGTTGAGATTGACTAGCGTTTCCATGACACAACTTGCTAGAAAAACAGCAAACGGTATCAATCAAATGGATGGTTCCTTTCCATGATAATTTCATAACCCGTGAAAAAATGGCCTTGAAACTTGTACAGTGGATAGAGAAACACCTTCTCTGTTAGAAGACAGCAGCATTGGCTCATTTGGAAATTTTTTTGGTTTTTGGATTTTTCTCGCTGACATACGCATAGCATTCCCAATGACACAACTTGCTAGAAAAACAGCAAACGGTATCAATCAAATGGATGGTTCCTTTCCATGATAATTTCATAACCCGTCGAAACATGACCTTGAAACTTGTACAGTGGATAGAGAAACATCTTCTCTCTCAGAGGACAGCAGTATTGGCTCATTTGGAAAATTTTTGAATTTTTGGATTTTTCTCAGTGAGATACACCTAGCTGTCCCAGTGACACAACTTGCTCGGAAACCAGCTAGCGTAGAACTTCCACTCCTTCATTTGGACGATAATTGGATAACCCGTGAAAAACTGGTCTCCAAACCTGTACAGTGTGTAGAGAAACACAATCTCTTGTAGAGAACAGCAGCATTGGCTCATTTGGAAAAATTTTGAATTTTTCGATTTTTCTAAGTGAGATACCTTTTGCGGTGCCAATGACACAACTTGCTCGCTCCTGCAACAGAACTCACACTTCTGCTTTTTTTCCAGAATGATTCCATAACCCGTCAAAATATGGTTTCCAGACTTGTACAGTAGAAAGACAGACACTTTTTCTTGCAGATGATAGCAGCATTGGCTGATTTGGGAATTTTTTTGATTTTTGGATTTTTCTGGCTGACATACGCATAGCATTCCCAAACTTGCTCAGAAAACAGAAAACATAACACTCCAAGAGATGAATCATTTCCAAGATAATTCCATAACCCGTCAAAATATGCTCTCCAAACTTGTACAGCAGATAGACAAACACATGCTCTTGCAAATGACAACAGCATTGGCTCATTTGGGAATTTTTTTGATTTTTCACGCTGACATACGCATAGCATTCCCAACTTGCTCAGAAAACAGCAAACGTATCACTCCAAGAGATGCATCATTTCCAAGATAATTCCATAACCCGTCAAAATATTGTCTTAAAACTTGTTCAGTAGATAGAGAAACACCTTTTCTTGCAGATGACAGCAGCGTTGGCTGGTTTGGGAAAATTTTGGATTTTTCTCTTTGAGATACACTTTGCTGTCCAAATGAGTCGACTTGCTAGCGCAGGCCACAGCTAACGTAGAACTTACACTCCTGATTCATTTCGACGATAATTTGATAACCAAAGAAAATATGGTCTCTAAACTTGTACAGTGGATAACAAAACACCTTCTCTCTAAGAGGGCAGCAGCATTGGCTCATTTGGGAATTTTTTTTGATTTTTGGATTTTTCACGCTGACATACGCATAGCATTCCCAATGACACAACCTGCTCAGAAAACAGCAAACGTATCACTCCAAGAGATGCATCATTTCCAAGATACTTCCATAATCCGTCAAAATATGGTCTTCAAACTTGTTCAGTAGATAGAGAAACACCTATTCTTGCAGAAGACAGAAGCATTGGCTCATTTGGAAAAATTTTGAATTTTTGGATTTTTCTCAGTGAGATACATTTTGCGGTGCCAATGACACAACTTGCTCGCTCCTGCATCAGAACTCCCACTTCTGCTTTATTTCCAGAATAATTCCATAACCTGTAAAAATATGGTCTCCAAACTTGTACAGCAGATAGACAAACTCATGCTCTTGCAAATGACAACAGCATTGGCTCATTTGGGAATTTTTTGGATTTTTCACGCTGACATACGCATAGCATTCCCAATGACACAACCTGCTCAGAAACCAGCAAACGTATCACTCCAAGAGATGCATCATTTCCAAGATAATTCCATAACCCGTGAAAATATTGTCTTAAAATTTGTTCAGTAGATAGAGAAACACAGTTTCTTGCAGATGACAGCAGCATTGGCTCATTTGGAAAATATTTGAATTTTTGGATTTTTCTCAGTGAGATACACCTAGCTGTCCCAGTGACACAACTTGCTCGGAAACCAGCTAGCGTAGAACTTCCACTCCTTCATTTGGACGATAATTGGATAACCCGTGAAAAACTGGTCTCCAAACCTGTACAGTGGGTAGAGAAACACAATCTCTTGTAGAGAACAGCAGCATTGGCTGATTTGGAAAATTTTTGGATTTTTCTCGGTGAGATACACTTTGCGGTGCCAATGACACAACCTGCTCAGAAACCAGCAAACGTATCACTCCAAGAGATGCATCATCTCCAAGATAATTCCATAACCCGTCAAAATATTGTCTTCAAACTTGTTCAGTAGATAGAGAAACACCTATTCTTGCAGATGACAGCAGCATTGGCTCATTTGGAAAGTTTTTGGATTTTTCTCGTTGAGATTGACTAGCGTTTCCATGACACAACTTGCTAGAAAAACAGCAAACGGTATCAATCAAATGGATGGTTCCTTTCCATGATAATTTCATAACCCGTCGAAACATGGCCTTGAAACTTGTACAGTGGATAGAGAAACACCTTCTCTGTTAGAAGACAGCAGCATTGGCTCATTTGGAAAGTTTTTGAATTTTTCTCGTTGAGATTGACTAGCGTTTGCATGACACAACTTGCTAGAAAAACAGCAAACGGTATCAATCAAATGGATGGTTCCTTTCCATGATAATTTCATAACCCGTCGAAACATGGCCTTGAAACTTGTACAGTGGATAGAGAAACATATTCTCTCTTAGAGGACAGCAGTATTGGCTCATTTGGAAAATTTTTGAATTTTTGGATTTTTCTCAGTGAGATACACCTAGCTGTCCCAGTGACACAACTTGCTCGGAAACCAGCTAGCGTAGAACTTCCACTCCTTCATTTGGACGATAATCGGATAACCCGTGAAAAAATGGTCTCCAAACCTGTACAGTGGGTAGAGAAACACAATCTCTTGTAGAGAACAGCAGCATTGGCTGATTTGGAAAATTTTTGGATTTTTCTCGGTGAGATACACTTTGCGGTGCCAATGACACAACCTGCTCAGAAACCAGCAAACGTATCACTCCAAGAGATGCATCATCTCCAAGATAATTCCATAACCCGTGAAAAAATTGTCTTAAAACTTGTTCAGTAGATAGGGAAACACCTTTTCTTGCAGATGACAGCAGCATTGGCTCATTTGGAAAGTTTTTGGATTTTTCTCGTTGAGATTGACTAGCGTTTCCATGACACAACTTGCTAGAAAAACAGCAAACGGTATCAATCAAATGGATGGTTCCTTTCCATGATAATTTCATAACCCGTGAAAAAATGGCCTTGAAACTTGTACAGTGGATAGAGAAACACCTTCTCTGTTAGAAGACAGCAGCATTGGCTCATTTGGAAATTTTTTTGGTTTTTGGATTTTTTTCGCTGACATAGGCATAGCATTCCCAATGACACAACCTGCTCAGAAAACAGCAAACGTATCACTCCAAGAGATGCATCATTTCCAAGATAATTCCATAACCCGTGAAAATATTGTCTTAAAATTTGTTCAGTAGATAGAGAAACACAGTTTCTTGCAGATGACAGCAGCATTGGCTCATTTGGAAAATTTTTGAATTTTTGGATTTTTCTCAGTGAGATACACCTAGGTGTCCCAGTGACACAACTTGCTCGGAAACCAGCTAGCGTAGAACTTCCACTCCTTCATTTGGACGATAATTCGATGACCCGTGAAAAAATGGTCTCCAAACCTGTACAGTGGGTAGAGAAACACAATCTCTTGTAGAGAACAGCAGCATTGGCTGATTTGGAAAATTTTTGGATTTTTCTCGGTGAGATACACTTTGCGGTGCCAATGACACAACCTGCTCAGAAACCAGCAAACGTATCACTCCAAGAGATGCATCATCTCCAAGATAATTCCATAACCCGTGAAAAAATTGTCTTAAAACTTGTTCAGTAGATAGGGAAACACCTTTTCTTGCAGATGACAGCAGCATTGGCTCATTTGGAAAGTTTTTGGATTTTTCTCGTTGAGATTGACTAGCGTTTCCATGACACAACTTGCTAGAAAAACAGCAAACGGTATCAATCAAATGGATGGTTCCTTTCCATGATAATTTCATAACCCGTTGTTACAGATGGGACATTTCTTCCTTTATAATTCGCCTGCTGTTTTTGATTTAATTCTTTCTTTAGACATTTGTGGTACTGTAAGTCTAACCTGTTCTGCAGCAGACACCATGTGTTGTGCTTTGTACCCAGTATTCTTTTGTCAAGATGTTGCCCAGTGGGCTGACCGGTTATGTAATGGCTCTTTTATTATTTGCTGGGTGCACATGTATTTAAGAAGTGGGTTGTACCATGCTTGGGTGCACTCATCACACCACAGCCACCCGTTCAGCCAGGGGCTCTGTTCTTTTTTTCATTTGATGGGTGTCGCCAACCTTCATCATTCCGGCCAATGTCCAATTGGCCCTACAGCTATACACTGCCTGCAGATACAGCAAGTCACCGCTGTACTCTTCTCCTTCAAGGTGACGGCTTGCCACATGCATTGCATGTAGAGACAGCGAGTCACCGCTGTACTCTCTCTCCTTCAAGTTGATGGCCCAAACCAACCGGTTTTGCGGCTCTTCCTAGATGGCCTAGGACCAGACTGGTTCTGAGGCTCTACCTAGATGGCCTGGGACCAGACCGGTTCCGAGGCTCACCCCAGATGACCTGGATCAGACCAACCCGGTGCACCAGCCAGTGCTTCAGCCAGCCGTGCCTGAGTTGCCCCTCCACAACAGAATACCGATAGTCAACTTGACAGCATGCACCCAATCAAGTCCTCGACAACAACCTATAAGTAATTATTTAAACAAATAGAAACCTAGATTTAAACTGCTTTATTATTTTTAGTATGTAAACTGAATAAATTTCTGTAAATATAGTTGCTGGTTTCCTACTCTATGCTGTCATGTTCGTCTCTGTCGTGCCCTACTTCGTTTTGGTTCTTTTGAATTAGTCGCACGTAACAGAATTGGGGGCTTGTCCGGGAAATGAACTGAAAAAAAAAATTCAGCGAACTCCCAAGCCATTAAAATTACTTTAATTTCACTTGACAAAGTCTAGAGAACTATTCTTCATAGTTTAACCAGCAACTATTAACATGGCACAGAAATTTTCCATTCAAAACTTTGTTGCCAATTTTGAAGGGAGTCCCTCGGAGGACAAAGTTACTTGTCTGAAAAGATCCGATTTGTTTGAAGTTGCTAAGCACTACAAGATAACGGTAGCTACAAGCATGAAAAAAGCTGATATTCGAGCAGTTATTTTAGAATATTTTGTTGATGAAGGCATGTTGGAAGAGCCAGTGGTTGAAGGAAAACATGAAGTAGATGTTAGTGGTCACTCTGATGAAACGGCTATCAAATTAAAACAGTTGGAGTTGGAAATTCAGATGGAACAAACTAAGAAAATGCACATGGAGCTAGAATTATTCCATCTTAAACAGAAACAACCCACGGAGCAAAAAGACTCCGTTTCTGCAAAGAAATTTGATCCAACCAAATTCATCAAACTAGTGCCTCCTTTTAAGGAGAAAGATGTGGACAAATACTTCGCCCACTTTGAAAAAGTGGCCGATAGGTTAGAGTGGCCAAAAGATATGCGAACACTACTTTTGCAGAGTGTATTAGTTGGTAAGGCACAGGAGGTTTATTCAACCTTTTCTGTCGATGAATGTACCGATTATGATTTGGTCAAGGCCGCCATTTTAAAAGCCTACGAGCTTGTGCCCGAGGCCTATCGTCAGAAGTTTCGTGAAAAACGAAAACAAGAGAACGAAACCTATGTTGAATTTGCTCACGAGAAAAAGGTCTTGTTCGATAAGTGGTGTAGATCGTGCAAAGTTGGCAAAGACTTTGATAAGTTACAACAGCTCATTCTTTTGGAGGAATTCAAAGGTAGTATGCCTTATGCTGTTAAAGCCCACTTAGAAGAGCAAAAGGTTGACGAGTTGGAGAAAGCAGCTGTGTTAGCTGACGATTACGTCCTGACACACAAAACTAACTTCACTCACAGTGAACATATTGACCGGAAGAAAGACCACAAAACCTTTGGTCAATCTAAACCAACCTCCGATAATAGGTCAAAGCTTGTGTCAAAATCACAATCGGGTTCCGACGCAAGTTCCAAAGAGTCGACAAACAAAACCACAGTTGACTCGACCAAACCGGTACAATGCAAGTACTGCAAGAAATTCGGGCATACCATATCCAATTGTTATACTTTGGGAAAGAAAAAATTGGCCCAAACTGAAGCCAAACCTGTTGCCTTTACCACTACTACACCTGCTGCCAGCTTGAATGTACACAAGCTGATTAATAAGGGGGCTTCATCTGACTTTAGAGAGGAGTTTCTACCCTTTATTTCAAAGGGGTTTGTGATGCTCGATGAGCGTCATGGTTCGCAAAGATATCCAGTAACAATTTTGCGGGATACAGGGTCCGCCCAGTCTTTGTTACTTAAAGGGGAGGTTCCTTTAGATGAAGAGACTTCTCTAGGCACAGATGTGTCTATTATGGGTATAAACGGTGAATCATTGGATGTGCCTCTCCATCGTTTGTATTTACAGTCAGACATAGTTTCTGGTCCTGTGACCATTGGTGTTACCCCCAAATTGCCCTCTGGGCTAGATGGTATTACACTACTGCTGGGTAATGAAGTGGCTGGTACTAAAGTAGTTGTAGAACCCTGTATGACTAGTGTGCCATGTTGCGACAACACTGCAACATTAGAACAAGAATTCCCTGGAATCTTTCCTACTTGTGTGACTACCCGATCTATGAGTAGTAAATGTAAGGCACCAACAGATCATACTGTAGACGTTGACATTTCCGAGACTTTCATGTCTAGTCTACCAGAAGAAGTCTCTCAGATTTCTCTTGAAAAGGATTGTTACAATTCTTCAAATGTTGAGAATCACACTGTTCCTCAAAACACTAAGGACTCGGCCTTTTTGAGTGAATTAGGTGTATGCTCCGACATTTTCTTAAGTAGAGAACAACTGATATCCGAACAGAGCAAGGACCCTGAATTGTTGACTCTATTTAACCAAGCACATACGGAAACCGAAGCAAGTAGTTTACCTGTTTGTTACTTTATCAAATCCGGTGTGCTCATGCGCAAATGGCGACCGCCAGATGTGCCCGCTGATAATGAGTGGAAAGTCTTGTATCAAGTAGTTGTTCCGACCAGTTATCGTTCACATATTCTGAGTTTGGCACATGAACTTCCTATTTCAGGACACTTGGGTGTCACCAAAACCTGTGATAGAATTTTGCAACATTTTTATTGGCCAGGTATTCGAAACTCAGTTGCTCAATTTTGCCGTACATGTCATACCTGTCAGATGACTGGGAAACCTAATCAAGTTCCTCCTCGTGCACCGTTACAGCCTATACCGGCATTTGAAGAACCATTTAGCAGGGTAATTATCGACTGTGTAGGGCCCTTGCCCAAAACAAGATCAGGTCATGAGTATTTATTAACGATAATGTGTGCTTCAACCAGGTACCCAGAGGCGATTCCATTAAGATCAATCAAGGCTAAACCAGTTGGCGAGGCTCTGAGAGGTTTTTTCACTCGTTTTGGACTACCAAAGGTTATTCAGAGTGATCAGGGAAGTAACTTTACATCCAAATTGTTCCAAGAACAGTTACGCATATTAGGCATCGATCAAGTTACTTCCAGTGCGTATCACCCGCAAAGTCAGGGAGCTTTAGAGCGTTTCCACCAAACTCTGAAGTCCATGATTAGGAGTTACTGTAGCGATAACAACAAAGATTGGAATGAAGGAATTCCCTTGCTGTTATTCGCAGTTCGAGAAGTCGTACAAGAATCACTGGGGTTTAGTCCTTTTGAGCTAGTTTTTGGCAGGACTGTAAGAGGACCATTGAAACTGATTAAGGAAAAATGGTTGTCTGAGAAAACCGAGGATAACGTCCTCAACTACATTGTGAAGTTGAAAGACCGTTTGCATGGAGCTTGTGAGTTGGCCCAATCTAATATGAAAGCCTCTCAACAGTCAATGAAAACATGGTATGACAAAAAGTCAAAACAACGTAGCTTCAGCCCTGGGGAAAAGGTTTTAGTTTTATTACCATTACCAGGTCAGCCATTGCAAGCTCGTTATAGTGGACCGTATGTCATTGAACGTAAGATTAATAATGTAGATTACTTAATCCGTACACCTGATAGGCGTAAGCGAAAAAGAGTTGTTCACATTAATATGATCAAACAGTATCATGAGAGAGCTCTTGAGCAGAACAAAAAGGGAAAAACTGCCCCTGTTTGTAATGTAAATGCCGAGATTGTAAATCCTTCGGAAAACGAGGTTGAACAACCCACCGACATTCCACATGCCGGTTTCAGGTTGAAAAATTCACAAGTGTTGTCAAACTTGAGTGACAAGTTAAGCCATTTGACTTCTGACCAACAATCAGAAATAAGTAATGTAATACAAGAGTATTCGCATTTGTTTCCTGATGTTCCTGGTCAGACTAATGCTGCTTTTCATGATATTGATGTAGGAGATGCCACGCCCATTAAACAGCATCCTTATAGAGTGGGGCCATTTAAGCAGTTACAAATGAACGAGGAGCTTAAATATATGAAAGAGAATAATATTATCGAGGAAAGTGACAGTAATTGGAGTTCACCATGTATTTTGGTTCCTAAATCAGATTCCTCATTTCGATTTTGTACAGATTTCAGAAAGGTGAACTCGGTGTCAAAGTCTGATACCTATCCTCTGCCTCGAGTGGATGATTGCATTGATCGCATCGGCACTGCCAAATTTGTAACTACTTTTGACTTGTTAAAGGGATATTGGCAGGTCCCTCTTACTCCTCATGCCAAACAGATTTCTGCTTTTGTGACCCCTCAAGGTTTATATCAATACAGGGTCCTCCCTTTCGGATTGAAAAATGCCCCTGCCACCTTTCAAAGGATGATGAATAATGTAACTAAAGATTTACCGAACACAGAAGTGTATATTGACGATATTGTTTTATTTAATGATTCTTGGAGCGAGCACATCGAAAATATTCGTGCTCTGTTTAATAGATTAACTGAGGTGAAGTTATCAGTGAACCTTGTGAAAAGCCAATTAGTTAAGGCTAAGGTTACTTTCTTGGGTCACGTTATTGGCCAAGGCGAAATCAAACCTGTCCAGCCTAAAGTTAAGGCGATTCTTAATTTTCCTCGGCCAGCCAACAAGAAAGATTTAATGCGTTTTCTCGGTATGTCTGGCTATTACCGAAAATTTTGTAAAAATTTCTCGGATGTAGTCGCCCCACTGACCAATTTGCTTGGCAAGAAAGACAAGTTTATTTGGACAGAGGAGTGTAATCAGGCATTTCAGCTAGTAAAAGGTATGCTAGCGACCGAACCTGTTCTGAAAGCTCCAGATTTCACCAAGCCTTTTAAGCTATTTGTTGATGCAAGTGACAAAGGAATTGGATCCGTTTTGATACAGGAGGATGATCAAAATATCAATCATCCAGTGTGTTATTTTTCAAGAAAGTTGAACAAACAACAAAAGAACTACTCCACCATCGAGAAAGAATGTCTCGCTCTTATTTTGTCACTGGAGCACTTCAAGGTTTATTTAAATGCTCCGGCCAAAACCACCACGGTGTACACTGACCACAATCCCTTAGTTTTCATCCAGAAGATGAAAAATCAAAACCAGAGACTACTCAGATGGAGTCTTATACTCCAAGAGTTTGACGTTGAAATAGTTCATGTTAAAGGGAAAGATAATATCATTGCTGATATGTTGTCTAGACACATGTAAAGATGTTCAAGTTCAGAATTTGGAAATCGGCTTACAAGCATGTAATATTACATTATAAAACTTAGAGTATTGTCCAAAGAAATGTTAAATATATTAACTTGAAAGTTTTTTCCAGAGAAAAAAAACTTTCCTTTAAGGGGGGAAGACTGTTACAGATGGGACATTTCTTCCTTTATAATTCGCCTGCTGTTTTTGATTTAATTCTTTCTTTAGACATTTGTGGTACTGTAAGTCTAACCTGTTCTGCAGCAGACACCATGTGTTGTGCTTTGTACCCAGTATTCTTTTGTCAAGATGTTGCCCAGTGGGCTGACCGGTTATGTAATGGCTCTTTTATTATTTGCTGGGTGCACATGTATTTAAGAAGTGGGTTGTACCATGCTTGGGTGCACTCATCACACCACAGCCACCCGTTCAGCCAGGGGCTCTGTTCTTTTTTTCATTTGATGGGTGTCGCCAACCTTCATCATTCCGGCCAATGTCCAATTGGCCCTACAGCTATACACTGCCTGCAGATACAGCAAGTCACCGCTGTACTCTTCTCCTTCAAGGTGACGGCTTGCCACATGCATTGCATGTAGAGACAGCGAGTCACCGCTGTACTCTCTCTCCTTCAAGTTGATGGCCCAAACCAACCGGTTTTGCGGCTCTTCCTAGATGGCCTAGGACCAGACTGGTTCTGAGGCTCTACCTAGATGGCCTGGGACCAGACCGGTTCCGAGGCTCACCCCAGATGACCTGGATCAGACCAACCCGGTGCACCAGCCAGTGCTTCAGCCAGCCGTGCCTGAGTTGCCCCTCCACAACAGAATACCGATAGTCAACTTGACAGCATGCACCCAATCAAGTCCTCGACAACAACCTATAAGTAATTATTTAAACAAATAGAAACCTAGATTTAAACTGCTTTATTATTTTTAGTATGTAAACTGAATAAATTTCTGTAAATATAGTTGCTGGTTTCCTACTCTATGCTGTCATGTTCGTCTCTGTCGTGCCCTACTTCGTTTTGGTTCTTTTGAATTAGTCGCACGTAACAGAATTGGGGGCTTGTCCGGGAAATGAACTGAAAAAAAAAATTCAGCGAACTCCCAAGCCATTAAAATTACTTTAATTTCACTTGACAAAGTCTAGAGAACTATTCTTCATAGTTTAACCAGCAACTATTAACATGGCACAGAAATTTTCCATTCAAAACTTTGTTGCCAATTTTGAAGGGAGTCCCTCGGAGGACAAAGTTACTTGTCTGAAAAGATCCGATTTGTTTGAAGTTGCTAAGCACTACAAGATAACGGTAGCTACAAGCATGAAAAAAGCTGATATTCGAGCAGTTATTTTAGAATATTTTGTTGATGAAGGCATGTTGGAAGAGCCAGTGGTTGAAGGAAAACATGAAGTAGATGTTAGTGGTCACTCTGATGAAACGGCTATCAAATTAAAACAGTTGGAGTTGGAAATTCAGATGGAACAAACTAAGAAAATGCACATGGAGCTAGAATTATTCCATCTTAAACAGAAACAACCCACGGAGCAAAAAGACTCCGTTTCTGCAAAGAAATTTGATCCAACCAAATTCATCAAACTAGTGCCTCCTTTTAAGGAGAAAGATGTGGACAAATACTTCGCCCACTTTGAAAAAGTGGCCGATAGGTTAGAGTGGCCAAAAGATATGCGAACACTACTTTTGCAGAGTGTATTAGTTGGTAAGGCACAGGAGGTTTATTCAACCTTTTCTGTCGATGAATGTACCGATTATGATTTGGTCAAGGCCGCCATTTTAAAAGCCTACGAGCTTGTGCCCGAGGCCTATCGTCAGAAGTTTCGTGAAAAACGAAAACAAGAGAACGAAACCTATGTTGAATTTGCTCACGAGAAAAAGGTCTTGTTCGATAAGTGGTGTAGATCGTGCAAAGTTGGCAAAGACTTTGATAAGTTACAACAGCTCATTCTTTTGGAGGAATTCAAAGGTAGTATGCCTTATGCTGTTAAAGCCCACTTAGAAGAGCAAAAGGTTGACGAGTTGGAGAAAGCAGCTGTGTTAGCTGACGATTACGTCCTGACACACAAAACTAACTTCACTCACAGTGAACATATTGACCGGAAGAAAGACCACAAAACCTTTGGTCAATCTAAACCAACCTCCGATAATAGGTCAAAGCTTGTGTCAAAATCACAATCGGGTTCCGACGCAAGTTCCAAAGAGTCGACAAACAAAACCACAGTTGACTCGACCAAACCGGTACAATGCAAGTACTGCAAGAAATTCGGGCATACCATATCCAATTGTTATACTTTGGGAAAGAAAAAATTGGCCCAAACTGAAGCCAAACCTGTTGCCTTTACCACTACTACACCTGCTGCCAGCTTGAATGTACACAAGCTGATTAATAAGGGGGCTTCATCTGACTTTAGAGAGGAGTTTCTACCCTTTATTTCAAAGGGGTTTGTGATGCTCGATGAGCGTCATGGTTCGCAAAGATATCCAGTAACAATTTTGCGGGATACAGGGTCCGCCCAGTCTTTGTTACTTAAAGGGGAGGTTCCTTTAGATGAAGAGACTTCTCTAGGCACAGATGTGTCTATTATGGGTATAAACGGTGAATCATTGGATGTGCCTCTCCATCGTTTGTATTTACAGTCAGACATAGTTTTCTGGTCCTGTGACCATTGGTGTTACCCCCAAATTGCCCTCTGGGCTAGATGGTATTACACTACTGCTGGGTAATGAAGTGGCTGGTACTAAAGTAGTTGTAGAACCCTGTATGACTAGTGTGCCATGTTGCGACAACACTGCAACATTAGAACAAGAATTCCCTGGAATCTTTCCTACTTGTGTGACTACCCGATCTATGAGTAGTAAATGTAAGGCACCAACAGATCATACTGTAGACGTTGACATTTCCGAGACTTTCATGTCTAGTCTACCAGAAGAAGTCTCTCAGATTTCTCTTGAAAAGGATTGTTACAATTCTTCAAATGTTGAGAATCACACTGTTCCTCAAAACACTAAGGACTCGGCCTTTTTGAGTGAATTAGGTGTATGCTCCGACATTTTCTTAAGTAGAGAACAACTGATATCCGAACAGAGCAAGGACCCTGAATTGTTGACTCTATTTAACCAAGCACATACGGAAACCGAAGCAAGTAGTTTACCTGTTTGTTACTTTATCAAATCCGGTGTGCTCATGCGCAAATGGCGACCGCCAGATGTGCCCGCTGATAATGAGTGGAAAGTCTTGTATCAAGTAGTTGTTCCGACCAGTTATCGTTCACATATTCTGAGTTTGGCACATGAACTTCCTATTTCAGGACACTTGGGTGTCACCAAAACCTGTGATAGAATTTTGCAACATTTTTATTGGCCAGGTATTCGAAACTCAGTTGCTCAATTTTGCCGTACATGTCATACCTGTCAGATGACTGGGAAACCTAATCAAGTTCCTCCTCGTGCACCGTTACAGCCTATACCGGCATTTGAAGAACCATTTAGCAGGGTAATTATCGACTGTGTAGGGCCCTTGCCCAAAACAAGATCAGGTCATGAGTATTTATTAACGATAATGTGTGCTTCAACCAGGTACCCAGAGGCGATTCCATTAAGATCAATCAAGGCTAAACCAGTTGGCGAGGCTCTGAGAGGTTTTTTCACTCGTTTTGGACTACCAAAGGTTATTCAGAGTGATCAGGGAAGTAACTTTACATCCAAATTGTTCCAAGAACAGTTACGCATATTAGGCATCGATCAAGTTACTTCCAGTGCGTATCACCCGCAAAGTCAGGGAGCTTTAGAGCGTTTCCACCAAACTCTGAAGTCCATGATTAGGAGTTACTGTAGCGATAACAACAAAGATTGGAATGAAGGAATTCCCTTGCTGTTATTCGCAGTTCGAGAAGTCGTACAAGAATCACTGGGGTTTAGTCCTTTTGAGCTAGTTTTTGGCAGGACTGTAAGAGGACCATTGAAACTGATTAAGGAAAAATGGTTGTCTGAGAAAACCGAGGATAACGTCCTCAACTACATTGTGAAGTTGAAAGACCGTTTGCATGGAGCTTGTGAGTTGGCCCAATCTAATATGAAAGCCTCTCAACAGTCAATGAAAACATGGTATGACAAAAAGTCAAAACAACGTAGCTTCAGCCCTGGGGAAAAGGTTTTAGTTTTATTACCATTACCAGGTCAGCCATTGCAAGCTCGTTATAGTGGACCGTATGTCATTGAACGTAAGATTAATAATGTAGATTACTTAATCCGTACACCTGATAGGCGTAAGCGAAAAAGAGTTGTTCACATTAATATGATCAAACAGTATCATGAGAGAGCTCTTGAGCAGAACAAAAAGGGAAAAACTGCCCCTGTTTGTAATGTAAATGCCGAGATTGTAAATCCTTCGGAAAACGAGGTTGAACAACCCACCGACATTCCACATGCCGGTTTCAGGTTGAAAAATTCACAAGTGTTGTCAAACTTGAGTGACAAGTTAAGCCATTTGACTTCTGACCAACAATCAGAAATAAGTAATGTAATACAAGAGTATTCGCATTTGTTTCCTGATGTTCCTGGTCAGACTAATGCTGCTTTTCATGATATTGATGTAGGAGATGCCACGCCCATTAAACAGCATCCTTATAGAGTGGGGCCATTTAAGCAGTTACAAATGAACGAGGAGCTTAAATATATGAAAGAGAATAATATTATCGAGGAAAGTGACAGTAATTGGAGTTCACCATGTATTTTGGTTCCTAAATCAGATTCCTCATTTCGATTTTGTACAGATTTCAGAAAGGTGAACTCGGTGTCAAAGTCTGATACCTATCCTCTGCCTCGAGTGGATGATTGCATTGATCGCATCGGCACTGCCAAATTTGTAACTACTTTTGACTTGTTAAAGGGATATTGGCAGGTCCCTCTTACTCCTCATGCCAAACAGATTTCTGCTTTTGTGACCCCTCAAGGTTTATATCAATACAGGGTCCTCCCTTTCGGATTGAAAAATGCCCCTGCCACCTTTCAAAGGATGATGAATAATGTAACTAAAGATTTACCGAACACAGAAGTGTATATTGACGATATTGTTTTATTTAATGATTCTTGGAGCGAGCACATCGAAAATATTCGTGCTCTGTTTAATAGATTAACTGAGGTGAAGTTATCAGTGAACCTTGTGAAAAGCCAATTAGTTAAGGCTAAGGTTACTTTCTTGGGTCACGTTATTGGCCAAGGCGAAATCAAACCTGTCCAGCCTAAAGTTAAGGCGATTCTTAATTTTCCTCGGCCAGCCAACAAGAAAGATTTAATGCGTTTTCTCGGTATGTCTGGCTATTACCGAAAATTTTGTAAAAATTTCTCGGATGTAGTCGCCCCACTGACCAATTTGCTTGGCAAGAAAGACAAGTTTATTTGGACAGAGGAGTGTAATCAGGCATTTCAGCTAGTAAAAGGTATGCTAGCGACCGAACCTGTTCTGAAAGCTCCAGATTTCACCAAGCCTTTTAAGCTATTTGTTGATGCAAGTGACAAAGGAATTGGATCCGTTTTGATACAGGAGGATGATCAAAATATCAATCATCCAGTGTGTTATTTTTCAAGAAAGTTGAACAAACAACAAAAGAACTACTCCACCATCGAGAAAGAATGTCTCGCTCTTATTTTGTCACTGGAGCACTTCAAGGTTTATTTAAATGCTCCGGCCAAAACCACCACGGTGTACACTGACCACAATCCCTTAGTTTTCATCCAGAAGATGAAAAATCAAAACCAGAGACTACTCAGATGGAGTCTTATACTCCAAGAGTTTGACGTTGAAATAGTTCATGTTAAAGGGAAAGATAATATCATTGCTGATATGTTGTCTAGACACATGTAAAGATGTTCAAGTTCAGAATTTGGAAATCGGCTTACAAGCATGTAATATTACATTATAAAACTTAGAGTATTGTCCAAAGAAATGTTAAATATATTAACTTGAAAGTTTTTTCCAGAGAAAAAAAACTTTCCTTTAAGGGGGGAAGACTGTTACAGATGGGACATTTCTTCCTTTATAATTCGCCTGCTGTTTTTGATTTAATTCTTTCTTTAGACATTTGTGGTACTGTAAGTCTAACCTGTTCTGCAGCAGACACCATGTGTTGTGCTTTGTACCCAGTATTCTTTTGTCAAGATGTTGCCCAGTGGGCTGACCGGTTATGTAATGGCTCTTTTATTATTTGCTGGGTGCACATGTATTTAAGAAGTGGGTTGTACCATGCTTGGGTGCACTCATCACACCACAGCCACCCGTTCAGCCAGGGGCTCTGTTCTTTTTTTCATTTGATGGGTGTCGCCAACCTTCATCATTCCGGCCAATGTCCGATTGGCCCTACAGCTATACACTGCCTGCAGATACAGCAAGTCACCGCTGTACTCTTCTCCTTCAAGGTGACGGCTTGCCACATGCATTGCATGTAGAGACAGCGAGTCACCGCTGTACTCTCTCTCCTTCAAGTTGATGGCCCAAACCAACCGGTTTTGCGGCTCTTCCTAGATGGCCTAGGACCAGACTGGTTCTGAGGCTCTACCTAGATGGCCTGGGACCAGACCGGTTCCGAGGCTCACCCCAGATGACCTGGATCAGACCAACCCGGTGCACCAGCCAGTGCTTCAGCCAGCCGTGCCTGAGTTGCCCCTCCACAACAGAATACCGATAGTCAACTTGACAGCATGCACCCAATCAAGTCCTCGACAACAACCTATAAGTAATTATTTAAACAAATAGAAACCTAGATTTAAACTGCTTTATTATTTTTAGTATGTAAACTGAATAAATTTCTGTAAATATAGTTGCTGGTTTCCTACTCTATGCTGTCATGTTCGTCTCTGTCGTGCCCTACTTCGTTTTGGTTCTTTTGAATTAGTCGCACGTAACAGAATTGGGGGCTTGTCCGGGAAATGAACTGAAAAAAAAAATTCAGCGAACTCCCAAGCCATTAAAATTACTTTAATTTCACTTGACAAAGTCTAGAGAACTATTCTTCATAGTTTAACCAGCAACTATTAACATGGCACAGAAATTTTCCATTCAAAACTTTGTTGCCAATTTTGAAGGGAGTCCCTCGGAGGACAAAGTTACTTGTCTGAAAAGATCCGATTTGTTTGAAGTTGCTAAGCACTACAAGATAACGGTAGCTACAAGCATGAAAAAAGCTGATATTCGAGCAGTTATTTTAGAATATTTTGTTGATGAAGGCATGTTGGAAGAGCCAGTGGTTGAAGGAAAACATGAAGTAGATGTTAGTGGTCACTCTGATGAAACGGCTATCAAATTAAAACAGTTGGAGTTGGAAATTCAGATGGAACAAACTAAGAAAATGCACATGGAGCTAGAATTATTCCATCTTAAACAGAAACAACCCACGGAGCAAAAAGACTCCGTTTCTGCAAAGAAATTTGATCCAACCAAATTCATCAAACTAGTGCCTCCTTTTAAGGAGAAAGATGTGGACAAATACTTCGCCCACTTTGAAAAAGTGGCCGATAGGTTAGAGTGGCCAAAAGATATGCGAACACTACTTTTGCAGAGTGTATTAGTTGGTAAGGCACAGGAGGTTTATTCAACCTTTTCTGTCGATGAATGTACCGATTATGATTTGGTCAAGGCCGCCATTTTAAAAGCCTACGAGCTTGTGCCCGAGGCCTATCGTCAGAAGTTTCGTGAAAAACGAAAACAAGAGAACGAAACCTATGTTGAATTTGCTCACGAGAAAAAGGTCTTGTTCGATAAGTGGTGTAGATCGTGCAAAGTTGGCAAAGACTTTGATAAGTTACAACAGCTCATTCTTTTGGAGGAATTCAAAGGTAGTATGCCTTATGCTGTTAAAGCCCACTTAGAAGAGCAAAAGGTTGACGAGTTGGAGAAAGCAGCTGTGTTAGCTGACGATTACGTCCTGACACACAAAACTAATTTCACTCACAGTGAACATATTGACCGGAAGAAAGACCACAAAACCTTTGGTCAATCTAAACCAACCTCCGATAATAGGTCAAAGCTTGTGTCAAAATCACAATCGGGTTCCGACGCAAGTTCCAAAGAGTCGACAAACAAAACCACAGTTGACTCGACCAAACCGGTACAATGCAAGTACTGCAAGAAATTCGGGCATACCATATCCAATTGTTATACTTTGGGAAAGAAAAAATTGGCCCAAACTGAAGCCAAACCTGTTGCCTTTACCACTACTACACCTGCTGCCAGCTTGAATGTACACAAGCTGATTAATAAGGGGGCTTCATCTGACTTTAGAGAGGAGTTTCTACCCTTTATTTCAAAGGGGTTTGTGATGCTCGATGAGCGTCATGGTTCGCAAAGATATCCAGTAACAATTTTGCGGGATACAGGGTCCGCCCAGTCTTTGTTACTTAAAGGGGAGGTTCCTTTAGATGAAGAGACTTCTCTAGGCACAGATGTGTCTATTATGGGTATAAACGGTGAATCATTGGATGTGCCTCTCCATCGTTTGTATTTACAGTCAGACATAGTTTCTGGTCCTGTGACCATTGGTGTTACCCCCAAATTGCCCTCTGGGCTAGATGGTATTACACTACTGCTGGGTAATGAAGTGGCTGGTACTAAAGTAGTTGTAGAACCCTGTATGACTAGTGTGCCATGTTGCGACAACACTGCAACATTAGAACAAGAATTCCCTGGAATCTTTCCTACTTGTGTGACTACCCGATCTATGAGTAGTAAATGTAAGGCACCAACAGATCATACTGTAGACGTTGACATTTCCGAGACTTTCATGTCTAGTCTACCAGAAGAAGTCTCTCAGATTTCTCTTGAAAAGGATTGTTACAATTCTTCAAATGTTGAGAATCACACTGTTCCTCAAAACACTAAGGACTCGGCCTTTTTGAGTGAATTAGGTGTATGCTCCGACATTTTCTTAAGTAGAGAACAACTGATATCCGAACAGAGCAAGGACCCTGAATTGTTGACTCTATTTAACCAAGCACATACGGAAACCGAAGCAAGTAGTTTACCTGTTTGTTACTTTATCAAATCCGGTGTGCTCATGCGCAAATGGCGACCGCCAGATGTGCCCGCTGATAATGAGTGGAAAGTCTTGTATCAAGTAGTTGTTCCGACCAGTTATCGTTCACATATTCTGAGTTTGGCACATGAACTTCCTATTTCAGGACACTTGGGTGTCACCAAAACCTGTGATAGAATTTTGCAACATTTTTATTGGCCAGGTATTCGAAACTCAGTTGCTCAATTTTGCCGTACATGTCATACCTGTCAGATGACTGGGAAACCTAATCAAGTTCCTCCTCGTGCACCGTTACAGCCTATACCGGCATTTGAAGAACCATTTAGCAGGGTAATTATCGACTGTGTAGGGCCCTTGCCCAAAACAAGATCAGGTCATGAGTATTTATTAACGATAATGTGTGCTTCAACCAGGTACCCAGAGGCGATTCCATTAAGATCAATCAAGGCTAAACCAGTTGGCGAGGCTCTGAGAGGTTTTTTCACTCGTTTTGGACTACCAAAGGTTATTCAGAGTGATCAGGGAAGTAACTTTACATCCAAATTGTTCCAAGAACAGTTACGCATATTAGGCATCGATCAAGTTACTTCCAGTGCGTATCACCCGCAAAGTCAGGGAGCTTTAGAGCGTTTCCACCAAACTCTGAAGTCCATGATTAGGAGTTACTGTAGCGATAACAACAAAGATTGGAATGAAGGAATTCCCTTGCTGTTATTCGCAGTTCGAGAAGTCGTACAAGAATCACTGGGGTTTAGTCCTTTTGAGCTAGTTTTTGGCAGGACTGTAAGAGGACCATTGAAACTGATTAAGGAAAAATGGTTGTCTGAGAAAACCGAGGATAACGTCCTCAACTACATTGTGAAGTTGAAAGACCGTTTGCATGGAGCTTGTGAGTTGGCCCAATCTAATATGAAAGCCTCTCAACAGTCAATGAAAACATGGTATGACAAAAAGTCAAAACAACGTAGCTTCAGCCCTGGGGAAAAGGTTTTAGTTTTATTACCATTACCAGGTCAGCCATTGCAAGCTCGTTATAGTGGACCGTATGTCATTGAACGTAAGATTAATAATGTAGATTACTTAATCCGTACACCTGATAGGCGTAAGCGAAAAAGAGTTGTTCACATTAATATGATCAAACAGTATCATGAGAGAGCTCTTGAGCAGAACAAAAAGGGAAAAACTGCCCCTGTTTGTAATGTAAATGCCGAGATTGTAAATCCTTCGGAAAACGAGGTTGAACAACCCACCGACATTCCACATGCCGGTTTCAGGTTGAAAAATTCACAAGTGTTGTCAAACTTGAGTGACAAGTTAAGCCATTTGACTTCTGACCAACAATCAGAAATAAGTAATGTAATACAAGAGTATTCGCATTTGTTTCCTGATGTTCCTGGTCAGACTAATGCTGCTTTTCATGATATTGATGTAGGAGATGCCACGCCCATTAAACAGCATCCTTATAGAGTGGGGCCATTTAAGCAGTTACAAATGAACGAGGAGCTTAAATATATGAAAGAGAATAATATTATCGAGGAAAGTGACAGTAATTGGAGTTCACCATGTATTTTGGTTCCTAAATCAGATTCCTCATTTCGATTTTGTACAGATTTCAGAAAGGTGAACTCGGTGTCAAAGTCTGATACCTATCCTCTGCCTCGAGTGGATGATTGCATTGATCGCATCGGCACTGCCAAATTTGTAACTACTTTTGACTTGTTAAAGGGATATTGGCAGGTCCCTCTTACTCCTCATGCCAAACAGATTTCTGCTTTTGTGACCCCTCAAGGTTTATATCAATACAGGGTCCTCCCTTTCGGATTGAAAAATGCCCCTGCCACCTTTCAAAGGATGATGAATAATGTAACTAAAGATTTACCGAACACAGAAGTGTATATTGACGATATTGTTTTATTTAATGATTCTTGGAGCGAGCACATCGAAAATATTCGTGCTCTGTTTAATAGATTAACTGAGGTGAAGTTATCAGTGAACCTTGTGAAAAGCCAATTAGTTAAGGCTAAGGTTACTTTCTTGGGTCACGTTATTGGCCAAGGCGAAATCAAACCTGTCCAGCCTAAAGTTAAGGCGATTCTTAATTTTCCTCGGCCAGCCAACAAGAAAGATTTAATGCGTTTTCTCGGTATGTCTGGCTATTACCGAAAATTTTGTAAAAATTTCTCGGATGTAGTCGCCCCACTGACCAATTTGCTTGGCAAGAAAGACAAGTTTATTTGGACAGAGGAGTGTAATCAGGCATTTCAGCTAGTAAAAGGTATGCTAGCGACCGAACCTGTTCTGAAAGCTCCAGATTTCACCAAGCCTTTTAAGCTATTTGTTGATGCAAGTGACAAAGGAATTGGATCCGTTTTGATACAGGAGGATGATCAAAATATCAATCATCCAGTGTGTTATTTTTCAAGAAAGTTGAACAAACAACAAAAGAACTACTCCACCATCGAGAAAGAATGTCTCGCTCTTATTTTGTCACTGGAGCACTTCAAGGTTTATTTAAATGCTCCGGCCAAAACCACCACGGTGTACACTGACCACAATCCCTTAGTTTTCATCCAGAAGATGAAAAATCAAAACCAGAGACTACTCAGATGGAGTCTATACTCCAAGAGTTTGACGTTGAAATAGTTCATGTTAAAGGGAAAGATAATATCATTGCTGATATGTTGTCTAGACACATGTAAAGATGTTCAAGTTCAGAATTTGGAAATCGGCTTACAAGCATGTAATATTACATTATAAAACTTAGAGTATTGTCCAAAGAAATGTTAAATATATTAACTTGAAAGTTTTTCCAGAGAAAAAAAACTTTCCTTTAAGGGGGAAGACTGTTACAGATGGGACATTTCTTCCTTTATAATTCGCCTGCTGTTTTTGATTTAATTCTTTCTTTAGACATTTGTGGTACTGTAAGTCTAACCTGTTCTGCAGCAGGACACCATGTGTTGTGCTTTGTACCCAGTATTCTTTTGTCAAGATGTTGCCCAGTGGGCTGACCGGTTATGTAATGGCTCTTTTATTATTTGCTGGGTGCACATGTATTTAAGAAGTGGGTTGTACCATGCTTGGGTGCACTCATCACACCACAGCCACCCGTTCAGCCAGGGGCTCTGTTCTTTTTTTCATTTGATGGGTGTCGCCAACCTTCATCATTCCGGCCAATGTCCAATTGGCCCTACAGCTATACACTGCCTGCAGATACAGCAAGTCACCGCTGTACTCTTCTCCTTCAAGGTGACGGCTTGCCACATGCATTGCATGTAGAGACAGCGAGTCACCGCTGTACTCTCTCTCCTTCAAGTTGATGGCCCAAACCAACCGGTTTTGCGGCTCTTCCTAGATGGCCTAGGACCAGACTGGTTCTGAGGCTCTACCTAGATGGCCTGGGACCAGACCGGTTCCGAGGCTCACCCCAGATGACCTGGATCAGACCAACCCGGTGCACCAGCCAGTGCTTCAGCCAGCCGTGCCTGAGTTGCCCCTCCACAAACAGAAATACCGATAGTCAACTTGACAGCATGCACCCAATCAAGTCCTCGACAACAACCTATAAGTAATTATTTAAACAAATAGAAACCTAGATTTAAACTGCTTTATTATTTTTAGTATGTAAACTGAATAAATTTCTGTAAATATAGTTGCTGATTTCCTACTCTATGCTGTCATGTTCGTCTCTGTCGTGCCCTACTTCGTTTTGGTTCTTTGAATTAGTCGCACGTAACAGAATTGGGGGCTTGTCCGGGAAATGAACTGAAAAAAAAAATTCAGCGAACTCCCAAGCCATTAAAATTACTTTAATTTCACTTGACAAAGTCTAGAGAACTATTCTTCATAGTTTAACCAGCAACTATTAACATGGCACAGAAATTTTCCATTCAAAACTTTGTTGCCAATTTTGAAGGGAGTCCCTCGGAGGACAAAGTTACTTGTCTGAAAAGATCCGATTTGTTTGAAGTTGCTAAGCACTACAAGATAACGGTAGCTACAAGCATGAAAAAAGCTGATATTCGAGCAGTTATTTTAGAATATTTTGTTGATGAAGGCATGTTGGAAGAGCCAGTGGTTGAAGGAAAACATGAAGTAGATGTTAGTGGGTCACTCTGATGAAACGGCTATCAAATTAAAACAGTTGGAGTTGGAAATTCAGATGGAACAAACTAAGAAAATGCACATGGAGCTAGAATTATTCCATCTTAAACAGAAACAACCCACGGAGCAAAAAGACTCCGTTTCTGCAAAGAAATTTGATCCAACCAAATTCATCAAACTAGTGCCTCCTTTTAAGGAGAAAGATGTGGACAAATACTTCGCCCACTTTGAAAAAGTGGCCGATAGGTTAGAGTGGCCAAAAGATATGCGAACACTACTTTTGCAGAGTGTATTAGTTGGTAAGGCACAGGAGGTTTATTCAACCTTTTCTGTCGATGAATGTACCGATTATGATTTGGTCAAGGCCGCCATTTTAAAAGCCTACGAGCTTGTGCCCGAGGCCTATCGTCAGAAGTTTCGTGAAAAACGAAAACAAGAGAACGAAACCTATGTTGAATTTGCTCACGAGAAAAAGGTCTTGTTCGATAAGTGGTGTAGATCGTGCAAAGTTGGCAAAGACTTTGATAAGTTACAACAGCTCATTCTTTTGGAGGAATTCAAAGGTAGTATGCCTTATGCTGTTAAAGCCCACTTAGAAGAGCAAAAGGTTGACGAGTTGGAGAAAGCAGCTGTGTTAGCTGACGATTACGTCCTGACACACAAAACTAATTTCACTCACAGTGAACATATTGACCGGAAGAAAGACCACAAAACCTTTGGTCAATCTAAACCAACCTCCGATAATAGGTCAAAGCTTGTGTCAAAATCACAATCGGGTTCCGACGCAAGTTCCAAAGAGTCGACAAACAAAACCACAGTTGACTCGACCAAACCGGTACAATGCAAGTACTGCAAGAAATTCGGGCATACCATATCCAATTGTTATACTTTGGGAAAGAAAAAATTGGCCCAAACTGAAGCCAAACCTGTTGCCTTTTACCACTACTACACCTGCTGCCAGCTTGAATGTACACAAGCTGATTAATAAGGGGGCTTCATCTGACTTTAGAGAGGAGTTTCTACCCTTTATTTCAAAGGGGTTTGTGTTGCTCGATGAGCGTCATGGTTCGCAAAGATATCCAGTAACAATTTTGCGGGATACAGGGTCCGCCCAGTCTTTGTTACTTAAAGGGGAGGTTCCTTTAGATGAAGAGACTTCTCTAGGCACAGATGTGTCTATTATGGGTATAAACGGTGAATCATTGGATGTGCCTCTCCATCGTTTGTATTTACAGTCAGACATAGTTTCTGGTCCTGTGACCATTGGTGTTACCCCCAAATTGCCCTCTGGGCTAGATGGTATTACACTACTGCTGGTAATGAAGTGGCTGGTACTAACGTAGTTCTAGAACCCTGTATGACTAGTGTGCCATGTTGCGACAACACTGCAACATTAGAACAAGAATTCCCTGGAATCTTTCCTACTTGTGTGACTACCCGATCTATGAGTAGTAAATGTAAGGCACCAACAGATCATACTGTAGACGTTGACATTTCCGAGACTTTCATGTCTAGTCTACCAGAAGAAGTCTCTCAGATTTCTCTTGAAAAGGATTGTTACAATTCTTCAAATGTTGAGAATCACACTGTTCCTCAAAACACTAAGGACTCGGCCTTTTTGAGTGAATTAGGTGTATGCTCCGACATTTTCTTAAGTAGAGAACAACTGATATCCGAACAGAGCAAGGACCCTGAATTGTTGACTCTATTTAACCAAGCACATACGGAAACCGAAGCAAGTAGTTTACCTGTTTGTTACTTTATCAAAATCCGGTGTGCTCATGCGCAAATGGCGACCGCCAGATGTGCCCGCTGATAATGAGTGGAAAGTCTTGTATCAAGTAGTTGTTCCGACCAGTTATCGTTCACATATTCTGAGTTTGGCACATGAACTTCCTATTTCAGGACACTTGGGTGTCACCAAAACCTGTGATAGAATTTTGCAACATTTTTATTGGCCAGGTATTCGAAACTCAGTTGCTCAATTTTGCCGTACATGTCATACCTGTCAGATGACTGGGAAACCTAATCAAGTTCCTCCTCGTGCACCGTTACAGCCTATACCGGCATTTGAAGAACCATTTAGCAGGGTAATTATCGACTGTGTAGGGCCCTTGCCCAAAACAAGATCAGGTCATGAGTATTTATTAACGATAATGTGTGCTTCAACCAGGTACCCAGAGGCGATTCCATTAAGATCAATCAAGGCTAAACCAGTTGGCGAGGCTCTGAGAGTGTTTTTCACTCGGTTTTGGACTACCAAAGGTTATTCAGAGTGATCAGGGAAGTAACTTTACATCCAAATTGTTCCAAGAACAGTTACGCATATTAGGCATCGATCAAGTTACTTCCAGTGCGTATCACCCGCAAAGTCAGGGAGCTTTAGAGCGTTTCCACCAAACTCTGAAGTCCATGATTAGGAGTTACTGTAGCGATAACAACAAAGATTGGAATGAAGGAATTCCCTTGCTGTTATTCGCAGTTCGAGAAGTCGTACAAGAATCACTGGGTTTAGTCCTTTTGAGCTAGTTTTTGGCAGGACTGTAAGAGGACCATTGAAACTGATTAAGGAAAAATGGTTGTCTGAGAAAACCGAGGATAACGTCCTCAACTACATTGTGAAGTTGAAAGACCGTTTGCATGGAGCTTGTGAGTTGGCCCAATCTAATATGAAAGCCTCTCAACAGTCAATGAAAACATGGTATGACAAAAAGTCAAAACAACGTAGCTTCAGCCCTGGGGAAAAGGTTTTAGTTTTATTACCATTACCAGGTCAGCCATTGCAAGCTCGTTATAGTGGGACCGTATGTCATTGAACGTAAGATTAATAATGTAGATTACTTAATCCGTTACACCTGATAGGCGTAAGCGAAAAGAGTTGTTCACATTAATATGATCAAACAGTATCATGAGAGAGCTCTTGAGCAGAACAAAAAGGGAAAAACTGCCCCTGTTTGTAATGTAAATGCCGAGATTGTAAATCCTTCGGAAAACGAGGTTGAACAACCCACCGACATTCCACATGCCGGTTTCAGGTTGAAAAATTCACAAGTGTTGTCAAACTTGAGTGACAAGTTAAGCCATTTGACTTCTGACCAACAATCAGAAGTAAGTAATGTGATACAAGAGTATTCGCATTTGTTTCCTGATGTTCCTGGTCAGACTAATGCTGCTTTTCATGATATTGATGTAGGAGATGCCACGCCCATTAAACAGCATCCTTATAGAGTGGGGCCATTTAAGCAGTTACAAATGAACGAGGAGCTTAAATATATGAAAGAGAATAATATTATCGAGGAAAGTGACAGTAATTGGAGTTCACCATGTATTTTTGGTTCCTAAATCAGATTCCTCATTTCGATTTTGTACAGATTTCAGAAAGGTGAACTCGGTGTCAAAGTCTGATACCTATCCTCTGCCTCGAGTGGATGATTGCATTGATCGCATCGGCACTGCCAAATTTGTAACTACTTTTGACTTGTTAAAGGGATATTGGCAGGTCCCTCTTACTCCTCATGCCAAACAGATTTCTGCTTTTGTGACCCCTCAAGGTTTATATCAATACAGGGTCCTCCCTTTCGGATTGAAAAATGCCCTGCTACCTTTCAAAGGATGATGAATAATGTAACTAAAGATTTACCGAACACAGAAGTGTATATTGACGATATTGTTTTATTTAATGATTCTTGGAGCGAGCACATCGAAAATATTCGTGCTCTGTTTAATAGATTAACTGAGGTGAAGTTATCAGTGAACCTTGTGAAAAGCCAATTAGTTAAGGCTAAGGTTACTTTCTTGGGTCACGTTATTGGCCAAGGCGAAATCAAACCTGTCCAGCCTAAAGTTAAGGCGATTCTTAATTTTCCTCGCCAGCCAACAAGAAAGATTTAATGCGTTTTCTCGGTATGTCTGGCTATTACCGAAAATTTTGTAAAAAATTTCTCGGATTGTAGTCGCCCCACTGACCAATTTGCTTGGCAAGAAGACAAGTTTATTTGGACAGAGGAGTGTAATCAGGCATTTCAGCTAGTAAAAGGTATGCTAGCGACCGAACCTGTTCTGAAAGCTCCAGATTTCACCAAGCCTTTTAAGCTATTTGGTTGATGCAAGTGACAAAGGAATTGGATCCGTTTTGATACAGGAGGATGATCAAAATATCAATCATCCAGTGTGTTATTTTTCAAGAAAGTTGAACAAACAACAAAAGAACTACTCCACCATCGAGAAAGAATGTCTCGCTCTTATTTTGTCACTGGAGCACTTCAAGGTTTATTTAAATGCTCCGGCCAAAACCACCACGGTGTACACTGACCACAATCCCTTAGTTTTCATCCAGAAGATGAAAAATCAAAACCAGAGACTACTCAGATGGAGTCTTATACTCCAAGAGTTTGACGTTGAAATAGTTCATGTTAAAGGGAAAGATAATATCATTGCTGATATGTTGTCTAGACACATGTAAAGATGTTCAAGTTCAGAATTTGGAAATCGGCTTACAAGCATGTAATATTACATTATAAAACTTAGAGTATTGTCCAAAGAAATGTTAAATATATTAACTTGAAAGTTTTTTCCAGAGAAAAAAAACTTTCCTTTAAGGGGGGAAGACTGTTACAGATGGGACATTTCTTCCTTTATAATTCGCCTGCTGTTTTTGATTTAATTCTTTCTTTAGGACATTTGTGGTACTGTAAGTCTAACCTGTTCTGCAGCAGACACCATGTGTTGTGCTTTGTACCCAGTATTCTTTTGTCAAGATGTTGCCCAGTGGGCTGACCGGTTATGTAATGGCTCTTTTATTATTTGCTGGGTGCACATGTATTTAAGAAGTGGGTTGTACCATGCTTGGGTGCACTCATCACACCACAGCCACCCGTTCAGCCAGGGGCTCTGTTCTTTTTTTCATTTGATGGGTGTCGCCAACCTTCATCATTCCGGCCAATGTCCAATTGGCCCTACAGCTATACACTGCCTGCAGATACAGCAAGTCACCGCTGTACTCTTCTCCTTCAAGGTGACGGCTTGCCACATGCATTGCATGTAGAGACAGCGAGTCACCGCTGTACTCTCTCTCCTTCAAGTTGATGGCCCAAACCAACCGGTTTTGCGGCTCTTCCTAGATGGCCTAGGACCAGACTGGTTCTGAGGCTCTACCTAGATGGCCTGGGACCAGACCGGTTCCGAGGCTCACCCCAGATGACCTGGATCAGACCAACCCGGTGCACCAGCCAGTGCTTCAGCCAGCCGTGGCCTGAGTTGCCCCTCCACAACAGAATACCGATAGTCAACTTGACAGCATGCACCCAATCAAGTCCTCGACAACAACCTATAAGTAATTATTTAAACAAATAGAAACCTAGATTTAAACTGCTTTATTATTTTTAGTATGTAAACTGAATAAATTTCTGTAAATATAGTTGCTGGTTTCCTACTCTATGCTGTCATGTTCGTCTCTGTCGTGCCCCTACTTCGTTTTGGTTCTTTTGAATTAGTCGCACGTAACAGAATTGGGGGCTTGTCCGGGAAATGAACTGAAAAAAAAAATTCAGCGAACTCCCAAGCCATTAAAATTACTTTAATTTCACTTGACAAAGTCTAGAGAACTATTCTTCATAGTTTAACCAGCAACTATTAACATGGCACAGAAATTTTCCATTCAAAACTTTGTTGCCAATTTTGAAGGGAGTCCCTCGGAGGACAAAGTTACTTGTCTGAAAAGATCCGATTTGTTTGAAGTTGCTAAGCACTACAAGATAACGGTAGCTACAAGCATGAAAAAAGCTGATATTCGAGCAGTTATTTTAGAATATTTTGTTGATGAAGGCATGTTGGAAGAGCCAGTGGTTGAAGGAAACATGAAGTAGATGATGTTAGTGGTCACTCTGATGAAACGGCTATCAAATTAAAACAGTTGGAGTTGGAAATTCAGATGGAACAAACTAAGAAAATGCACATGGAGCTAGAATTATTCCATCTTAAACAGAAACAACCCACGGAGCAAAAAAGACTCCGTTTCTGCCAAAGAAATTTGATCCAACCAAATTCATCAAACTAGTGCCTCCTTTTAAGGAGAAAGATGTGGGACAAATACTTCGCCCACTTTGAAAAAGTGGCCGATAGGTTAGAGTGGCCAAAAGATATGCGAACACTACTTTTGCAGAGTGTATTAGTTGTTAAGGCACAGGAGGTTTATTCAACCTTTTCTTTCGATGAATGTACCGATTATGATTTGATCAAGGCCGCCATTTTAAAAGCCTACGAGCTTGTGCC
>NW_028257792.1:0-43043 GCF_054643075.1 Acanthaster planci | reverse complement strand
TTGATATTAATCAGAGCAATTATTGCTTCAAAGTTTTGCTGTTAGTGGATTCTATTGGAGTTAGAATCTATCTCTGCTCACCCTGATTCACAAATGTATCCAGCAGACTCTGTGATGCCACTGGCATAACTTCTGACCGTAGATTCACTCGTCTTCCCACGACAATGGGAGCTCTATGAAAACCTAAAACCCTGTTCAGAAAAACAGCAATCACATGACATCGAACTCAAAACATCGTTTCTATATAAAGTAACACACACAGTACTCCAGTCCTGGATCAATCAAGTTCTATCAAAACCAGATGTTACACTTTGGTAGATTTTAAAAGTATACTATTTAAATCTATGCATAGGAGTATAAGTAATTATGCAACTCCCATTTTTCAATTGCTTGTTTGCAGGTCTCTTATATCCAAATCTTTAAGAATAACTCCCGATCTGTAAACTACATTATTGAATTGTCCATAGACCCCTTACCTATCTAGATGGAATGCTGCGATCTCGCCTGTGTGTCTATCATATCCTGCATATGGCGTCCCTTCGACAATATAATCTCTCTTGTATCTAATGGGACATTTTCAAAAGCACAAGGCAAATTTCAGAGCAGTTTTCAGAATGCAGAAATTTGATACATTTATAAATTTGAAAAGACAAAAAACTGTCATAAAATCAGGCACATGTATAAAGCAGACCGTTTCCAAGACTTTTGTGTCATCCATTGCTTCCCCTGCTTCAGTGTAGAGTCACATACTAACCTTCCTGGTTTGAAGACAACCCATTGTCTTCCAGATAACTCCAGTCGCGCCTTTAGCTGGGTGCCTTTATAGCCGATGTCGGCCTTAATGATAGGTCTAGTTGCTATAGCATTCATAACCACTCCCAAATCAGGATTGTCCGGAGGTGTAATTTGCCTGGAGTTTACCCAACTCCCAGCTAAGTTCCATAGCGCACCTGGGGTTCCGAAACCCTCTGCTAAGTCGTGAGGTATAAGATCTGACTCCAAATCTAACAATGCTTTAGTGTCAACATTTTTGCCATCCAGAACATCAATCTGACTAAATGTTAGGTTTTTGGTTTCAATGAAACCTTTTCGTGCATCTCGAAGTTGCCTTTCAATCTTATTTTCTTCTTCATCTTCGGAGGGATTCTCGTTGACATCCACAATTTTAATTCTGGGTAGTTTGGACAAGTGCTTAGCCCCACTCGGGGCAAATTTCAGTTGATTGGCTCCGCGTTTGGAAGCATGGTAGCTATTTTTCTGACTTCCTGAAGGAGATGGGGTATACATGATAATCACCAGCCATGTCAAGATAAAGACAGAGGCTACTATGAAAATTCTCCTTCGTTTGAACCACATCCTGTGATCTAGCAGAACATCTTTCTTTCACTAATACTGGTTCCTCTTCACTAACGGTGTGGATTTACTGTGTTCACATTTCACCGTGGCTCTTTTAGTCTCAAGCTGTAACTGTCTTCACTAATCGCTATCTGAAAGAACGAAATGAACGAACCAGAAATTATTAATGCCATCATGCCTTTGGTTTATTTCCCACTTTGTAAATGAGTGTAAACAGATTAAAAATTCCCTCTTGCATTTCAGAAAAGAGATTCTTGAGTAGTCACATGTCAGATATCCATTCTTACGTATGTTAAAAATGACTGATTTTATTCTTTTTCAAGTGAGAGACATTCTTACAGTACAAAATCCAGCATTCACAATGCAATCAAAACGGTTATCAGGATAATTTGCAAATACAATGTAACGCAAAAAACATTGATAAATTCACAATTTTTCAGTATAAGCAGTATATTTGTGAAATTTCTAAAAAGAAAAACCATCAAAAGCAGGCAACACACACAAAAAAAAAGAAAATAAAAAAAAGAAAATGTACCTGCAACTGCACGAGCTTGAAATTTGCTAAATTAACATTTGGCCCAACGACAAGCAGTGTGCATGATGCGCGTGACGTGGTACTGGTGCACATCAAGTTGGTGAGCTTTGGTAGCGGATATCAACATAGAGCCAGCTCTACTTATTTCCACCAGTCCCTCCAATTATTCAACCACAGCACACATAGCTTTGGAATACGCAATTTTCCACAAAAGACGACTGAAACGACTTTGCAAAATATTGAAATAGTTCGCCATCACCGTTAGATCAAACCGTAGGCCAACACAACACTTTTTTGCAGTCACAACTGAACCGGTCAACTTCAACAGCGCCCTCAAGTCTTTCATAGGACGATCGACATCGCCATCTTATGATGGGAAAACGGACTTAAATTTAGTTTCAGTACCATTTCATTTTCAATTTCACTTTATTTCTTCACTACGAATACAAAAATAAACAAATACATGTAACATGTACAATGCACAGTTACAACAGTCAGGGGAAGTGCTATAAAGTTCCTTGTCGAGTGCGGGATACCTGGTAGCATAATTATCAACAAAACATGAAAAACCTTAGACTAAGATTAAACCTGTAAAGGAGGATGACAAATAAATCAGAATTATTTTCGTTATATATAAAATCAGAATTAAATAGAAATTTTGAGTACCAACTAGTGTAAATAATATTTAAATAACAAAGTAGATAATAATGGAGTGATGAGTGCAGAAATGAGATAAAACTAATGAACTAACAGGCATGATGGGTATACAATTTGTCACAACATTAAAAAAAGTTAATTAATTAACCAAAAAAAAAAACTCAATCACAGAACGTAAGTCACTGTAACACCTGAATGGATGGTTTAATATATTACAGAAGAAGCAATCTGCGAATTTTCTTTTCGAATCACTCCTGTGGCTGTGACCGTATCGGATAGTCTTTGTCCGCCCCCTTCCTGTCCAAGCATTACACTGTTCATTAGTTCACAACCTCCATACAATGAGTTGTTTCAGTCTAGCTTCAGGCAGAAAGTCTTGCACCAACTGACCCCCTGACAAGCCTACATGAGTCGGAGGTAGGTAGTGAAACACCAAACCAATCCTGAAAAAAGGGAAAATCATCATGCCGTTTTGATAATGAGCACTTCCTCAGTAGGCCTACTGCCGTAAGGGAGGATTCCTTTATTCACTTGAGTACCAGGTATAACAAAATATAAAGAACTTTACCTATCTGTCCGAATGCCAAGTTCCTTTGACGTACATTCGAAGATGATTCCGGAGATTTGTTTGTTCTCAACATCATCAATGAATGCTCCGTGAAGCTGGATCAACATAATTGGATCTGAACGATTTATTCCCGGAACGGAAGCCGCTCCGTCACCAACGAACATCAGCACTCCTGTTTTCACCTTCATTGTCATTGGCTAGACAGAAATAAATAAGAAATCATAACATTAACTCAGTTAATTGTTGATTTCATCGGCCCGACGTTATGTTCATGTTCGGGTCTACTAATTTTGACAAACTAGCACATTATAGTACGTCACGTTTCATGACAGGAGTTTTCCCGCCTTGCCATATCTATCTTTCTTATGAGCACGGCTAGGCTAGATCCTCAGTTTGACCTACCTTTCCAATCTGATGTGATATAATTCCACGAAGTTGAAGCACAAACTCTTTATTAATATCTGTCATGTTGGTTTGTATGTCACACAGCGGCATCATGTCCTATTTGAAGTCACTGATCAATTTGAATATTCTTGACTTAATTTTATAAACAAAGTGAAAAACTCGGAAAGAGGTTTCAATTATGTTACTGAAAAAAAATTAAGCTACACCATCCGTCACAATGAAAGCGCGATAAAGATATGAATTGGTTTGTAAATTCTGCGGGTAGTAGGCCTTTTCGCCGACTCGGAATGCTTGTGAATGGAGCATCCATCAAAATCAAGATTAGAGATGTTCTCTAACTTTGTAGACAAGAAAAGGCACACCGGTCATTTAGTCGAGCGCCCTCAACAAAAATTAAGTCTGGCACCCTGTTCAGCAGAATCATGTAACGTAAATCCATCTGAGTTTTACCCAACTACCGAAATGGGCTAAAGAAATGAGTGGATTCGGTGAGTGAAATATTGGAAAAGTTACAATTTCTTCTTCTTGAGTCTTTCTTTTTCTGCCCCGAATGGTGAGGATATATCACACAGGCTTATAGTATCCCTAGGTGAACAGACTTAAAGACATGGCGGCGTATATCCGTGTCGTTGAGGACGAGTCCGATCCTGAAGTGATAGAGTTACCGGTTGAGCCGGACGGCACAATGTTGCTGAGTACGCTGACCGCGCAGTTCCCGTGCGCCTCCGGGCTGAAGTACCGTAACCCAGGCACACGAAGTCTGAGAGGACTACGGGTCGTGGAAGGAAGAATACAACCACCGGATGATGTATGGGGAGACCATCTTTACATAGCAGTCTTCCCTAAAGGTAATGCTCTACTCTCCAAAGCTCAATTGACAACCGTCGTGTCCGTGTAAATAATTGAAACATTTAAAATAAGAAAACTGAAATCAGTATAGAAGGTTCAAGAAGGGCCTACCACTATATATATGTAGGCCAGTGCCTAGCCTAAACTTTGAACATGTTTTATACTCTTGAGTTGAAGAATAAAGTTGTCAACTATATACATTTATGTATGCATGTCAGTATCAATACTGATTTTAGTTATTATGTAATACAATAGCAATGTTTAATATTGATTTGCACCAGGCATGCTGAGTGTTACAACAAAATTATTTGTATATTTCATAAAGGGTCACAGGTCTTAAATTTTAATATGCAATATAGAGAACTGCCGTTGTTTATTTAGTTTACAGGCATGACAGGCTAACAACATTCAAAATCCAAATTTAATTCTGAATTCTGTTTTTGCATTTTCGAATTCTCTTTCTTTTACTCACAGATAACAAGCGCAAAGGAGATGACAGTAGTGAGAACAATTCTGCTAAAACCCGTCGTGTAGAAAATAAAACTGTTGACCTCATTGTACTAGGCTTAGCATGGAAGACAACAGTAGCTAGCATGAGGGAATACTTTGAGAAGAATTTTGGTGAAGTTCTCATGTGTGAGGTATGTAAAATGAAAAACTACATAATGGATACATTTGATGCCAAGGACAGGGGAAAAGAGGTTTGGAGCATTAGCCTAAACTAAGTACCAATCCCTACAATGTACCGAACCTTTCACCATGCACACTGTTGTGTTTTTCTGCTGAAGTCTGCGGATTCAGTCAGTGTCAGACCAACCAATTGCTTATGCATGTACTTGATCTGTTTACGCTGCAAGGATTCCTACACAAGTAAGCAATGTATCTATTTTTTCCTTGTTTTATGTTTTATTCCAGATCAAAAAGAACTTGGAAAACCAATCCAAAGGCTTTGGTTTTGTGAGATTCAAAGATTACAAAGTACAGTGCTCAGTGGTATCCCAGAGACACAACATTGATGGCAGATACTGTGATGTCAAAATACCTGATTCAAAGGTAATTAATGAATTGGAAGAATTCAGTGCTGACATGTATGCACATTTACTTGAGTAGTCTCTATACCTGTGTAACCTGTCGCATATTTTAGCCTATAATAAAATTGATACAAGTCAATGCAGATTAAAGTTCTTAAGTTTCTTGTGAACATGGATGTTATGTTCATTACGAAGATCACCATCAACTCTTTCGCACATGTGCTGTGCATCTCTTCACTATCACCAATATTATCATCACAACTATGACTTAAATCATTTCTGATTATTGCTGCCACTTCCTTTAACAGATATGCATGACAAAGTCTTGGCATTGTTGTCATTGTAGAATTCCCAAGACTCCAAAAAGATGTTTGTGGGTCGTATGCCACAAGACATGACCAAAGAGGACTTGTACAACTACTTCTCTAAGTACGGTGAAGTTACAGATGTCTACATTCCAAAGCCCTATCGCTGTTTTGGCTTTGTGACATTCTTGAGGTCTGATGTAGCATCGGTTGTTGCCAGTGAAGACCACATTTATAAGGTATGTGGACATTCATTTCTACTCTTATTCTACTTATTGTGACATGCACTCTTAGAAGTATCCCGATTTGGGTAAGTTTCATGCTGTTGCTAATAAAAACAGTTTGCCTAGCACAGTACTATTTGGCTTAGCAAAAACTAGTTACCATCAACAATGTCACAATGATGTTCGTTAACCTTTTCCGTCCCTTGCTGTTGCATTTTGTAGGGTGCAAGTCTACAAGTGAATCGCGCTGAGCCTAAGAATCCCAAGATTAGAATGCAAGGAGACGACCATTATTCTGGCTATGGGTACGGAGGAGGGGGAGGTAAGTAACCAGCTGGGTACCCCATAGCACCTTATGGGCTCTACCCATGTTAAGGGTAACCTAAGGGGAAAGGTACATGTAGGTAAACCCACAGGTTACCTGAATACAGCTTATGGAATGTACTCACGGACTGGTACATTACACAGAGGTACCAACAGGGTGTACCCCTTTGTGCAGTCACAGCACTTGGTGTACTGAGGATACGGGTGTGCCTAGGAGGGCATAGCAGGTCTTGTACCCAGAATCATCCACTTCCAAGGTGGTTGTACTCCCTTAATGTTTTAGTTTTTTTTTGTTTTTAGAAGCTCCTGTAATTTGGGATCTCTTTTGTTTTTTCTTGTCAAGGCTATTCAGACCAAGGCAGATACTACTCCCGAGGGGATTACTCACAGAGTGGGCGTGGTCGAGGACGAGGGGGCGGCAAAATTGGAACGAGAGGAGGAGACGGGTACCGAGACAGAGACCAAGGTAGTATAGGGGGACCAGGGAATCAGGTAAATACATGTACGTCCAACGTTGGTGGGGGGATGGGTGGGGGTATGGGCGGGGGTATGGGAGGTGGTATGGGGGGCGGTATGGGAGGTGGTATGGGCGGTAACCCAGGCGGGCAGGGTCCTGGACAGATGGGGAATTTCCCCTGGAACCAAGCAATGCTTGCGGCGCTCAGCCAAGCAGGCTGGGGCATGATGAGCAACATGCTGGCTCAAGGCATGCAGCAGGGCATACAGCAACAGCAGCAGCAACAGCAGCAACAGCAGCAGCAAGGCAACCAGCAACCTCAGCAGCAACCCCAGCAGCAATCGCAGCAGTCACAGGTGGCTATGTCACAAGGCAGTCAATCATCGCAGGTGTCTAACCCAGTCATGCAGACACCAAACAGTAGCGGGGGATATGGATCAGGGCAGCAATCCTTAGGATGGGGGTCTGGCCAGTCTAGTGTAGGGGAAACAGGAAGTCCTGGGTATCTAATGGGAGAGAGTAAAAGTGGAGGCAGTGGCTGGTAGCATGTAGAGTTGTACTCTACTGTCCAAAGTAGACATCTCACTAGATCTCTCAACTTCAGTGGTTATCTTCCTTTGATGTTTTGTGCTCAGCCAATTTGAAATCGATGGAATATTACATCAAGCATGAACTGTGCTCTGCTGTTTATTGAAGATAATGGATTTCACCTGTCAGTATTTCTCCAAGCTTGTTGCTGTCGCATTATTCTTTTTACCAACTTTCATGGACTGCTATGAAGTGTGCTTTTCCAATTCAAATAACAGATCATCACCATGAACAAAGGTCAGCATTACACTACTTTACATCAGTAATCATCAATCAGTGTCAGACTTGACGTCTTAATTGTTAACACAGGTGCAAATATGTATAATAGCCAAAATGGAGTATTTTACCTTGGCCTTTTTTTTAATACGATGTGTGTGTATGTTGGGGGGGGTTGTGGCATAGTTGGGGTGGGGGGATTTGGGGGATTTGATTCAGGCAAAGCCTATATGAGACAATTGTGTATATACACACTGGGATGTGCATATACACAACAGACTATTTTTCTGAATTGATATCAGTGTGATAGGATTGTGTGCTATCATGTAGATGGCTGTTGACCAGTTTTGAAATAAAGGATAAATGTTGTGGCACTGATGCGCTCATGCAGGAGAAAGTGCTGATTAAAATGCTGATTAAAAAGCTCTAGAACTGGATGAATCTTTAAGGATCAGAAGTAAGAGGGATATTTAAAAGCAACGTGAGGCATTAGAAATGGACATAAGATGTTACAGATGTGAAGGATCAGAAATTATGGATGAGATTATGAAAGGCTGATCAGTGAAACGGTAAGCATGGATTGAAGATTTTTATTGAGAGATTGGAGAACTATTCATTGGGGATTGAAATAGTTCTGATAAGGGATAGAAGAATTTTATTAGTCTGAACTTTGGAATTTGTTTTCAAATGTGTGAGCCTCATTTTAGTTCAGTTTGTATGTAATTGGCACAAAGTGCAAAGTGGTCATGACCTGCACAGTGACAATAATGTGAAATGCTGATCAGACGAAATCAGTGCATTGCCTTCAAATAAGGCTGCAAAATGAATGGGTGCTTTGGACGTAGGTTTTGTATATACACTGTACATGTATTCAGTCAAAAAAGGATTTTTATGTGACCTCTCCGATGTCAGTATTTGGTCACCCTCCGGAGTTTGGGAAAGAGCCCAAGTGTGAGGTATATTGTAGATTGTTTGTGCTCATTAAGTATTAGCTGTGAGAAAAGGTTGTCAGAATTTAAAGTAGATCTAGATAATGCTGTTTAAAACCACATTCATGTTGCAAAAAATGAAATGGATGTGAGCTCAAACCAAAAAAGATGCCTCAGTGGTCAAAGGATGAACTAAAGGACTTTTGAAAGTAAATCTGAAACCTTTTAGCATGCACCAGACTGGTAAATGTTGACAAATCAATGTGAAGGACTGTGTGCAGAGAATAAAGCTTGTACTTTATGCCTTGTCTTAGCCATTGCCTCAAGTATGCGTGTAAAACCATCACCACAGAGCAAGTTTTTCAAGTCCACTCATGAATACCCTTTTATTACGATGTATTTTTTGTTGTTCTGGCTTGCTCAAATCACTTTATTAGCTCGTGTGTCACCACATGGTATACAGCTAACTGGACTGCATGAAGTTATTGAATTTGTATGTCTTAACCACTTGCTGCCGGGGAGCTTGGTTTCTAACTTGTATTCTTTATATGCACAGCTAGGGTGTCCGAAATCAGACAATGGGAACTGGGCCTTGTAACAAAAGACTGTATTCATAACAAAAGACCAGGCAGCTGGGCATTACTTACTTGTTCATTGTCAATGGTGGAGATAATCCGGCGGTGTTTTGAAACAGTATACCACTGTTTGTGGCATTCAGTGCGAGCGGATTACCACTGAGGACAAGAGCCCTCCAGCACTGTAGTGATGAGCCACACAGTACCGCTGCATGCTAATTTGGTCCCTATTGAAACTGTGCCAGTTTCGGGAACAAAAGAAAATTACGTAACAGCACACAATCTGGGCTCTTTTTACAAGGCGGCAGGCCTGGCTGAAGTACTCAGTACGTCAATACATGTTGTCTATTGGATTAGAGTAGAAACCCAGACAGTCCTTCGTGTGGGTGTAAGTGTCCAGTAAATGAAGGTATGAATTTTTAAAGAATTTTGAAAGCAGAAAAAATGATAATTATCCCGTCCCAGCATCACCAACATTGATAACTGCCCCCAGCCCGAAGTGGTTAATGAAATTGGTCATCTAAATTTGAGGAAACAAACCCAAAATGTGCTTCATTGAGCAGTGTTTATTATGTGATGTTCCCAAGCAGAAATATTAAGGAAAGGACTGAATGATGTGAGAGAAAAGCTGTGAGTTGGAATCTTCCAAGGATTTGTGCAGCAGGATATTTGGAATCTCAGACAATGTTTTAAAAATCATGTGAACAGTTCTGACAAGGACATTCTGTGGTGTAGTATGAAATTTTAACTACAGTTTAATTTAAAGTCTGTGTATGAACTTGTCAATACGTATTAGTGTTTGCACAGCTTGCCTAGCGACAGAGAAGTTTGTAGTCCTGCTTTCATGCCGGTATGTTGAAAGGTAAAGGCTGTGATGTCAGTGTTGATGACCAATAAAATCAGTGTGATGTCATGTGATCATTTAAAGTATGTTATGAGCCTGTGTTATTAGAGTGTGATAGTTTACACCTTGTACTGTCTGGATTTGAGGTGATAGATTATCATGAGTGTAACAGAATAGACCAGTTGGGATTTGAGGTTGTGCATGAGGAAACACTTCTGTCTGCTGTGGAATCTTGTGACTAGGAACTGTTTCACAAGCTGTGGCTTTCTGAGGGCAGCGATTGAGTTACAGTTTGACGTTTTGGAGATTGTGCCCATGCCGTCATCAGGTCATTGAGCTCTGCTGATTGCAAATGTACATGTTATTTTTAACATACTTTATTTTTACACTTTGGACAACCCGTTCTGTTTTTCAGATGGCAAATAGCAGGTAAGTTCATTCACTTTTTAAGATTTTTAGTTAGTGTCAAAATTGTGTGGTTGGTCTTTTAGGGTTCATTCAAGCAAAGATTGTTTTTTAAATTTTCAATATCCTCAAAAATTGGTCACATTTAACCCAAGAAATCACAAAAAACTTGTTTACTTAAAAATGCTTAATGAGATGAGAAATATGAATCTGAAACAAATATTTATCCTAGCTGTGCTTAGGATTGACTCTAAATTTAGGTGTACTCTCGTTAGTGCTTCAGGATTGGAAGGGCTCAAATGGAAGAATAAAATCTTTTTAAACTGAGATGTTTTGGTTTCCTTTTTTGTAACTGATTGTAGTTGTGCTTAGATTGAGTTTCCTAGGTTGAAAAAAAAATTAGAATAGTAGACTTTGAGGGAAGTTATGACCCGTTAAAGCAAACAACTGGATATACCAGCCATTCGAACCTTGTTCTCTTCAACTTAATTTCAACTCTCCTCCATGACACCTGCTGCATAATACACTAGTCTGTGCATAAAAAAGGTCAAAAAAGAGGCTCATAACAATGGAACTGCGTTAACACTACATGTCCAGAACCCAGTTGAATGCAACGGATTTGTAGAATTACTGAAACACGCACTATACCAGGAAGTGTGTTGAACCAGTGGAGAGTGTTACCTGTTGAAAAAACTTAATTTATTCACACAAAGAAGTCATTCATTTTCATTACCCTACTTGACTCTTTATTTCTCTGCATTTACCAATATCATTACTTAAAATAAATGGATATAGCTAGCAGTACACAGATTATGCTCGACTTTACAGGCATTGGAAGTGGAGCATAGAATACTTGTAATTCTCCAACAATCCAAGTTGTCTCTAAATAAATGAATAAGTTGAGTCAGCTGTATTAATGATAGAAAAGTTAAATATGACCCATGGAGGAAGGAATGGACCAGAATTTGTCCGAAATAAAATTGTTTAACATTAATAGCCTCACCCTATATATAATATCCAGAAAGTATTTTTTACATTTGTCCACAGCTTTTGTCATACACATTTTCCTAATCAACTTCCAATGCCTGTAATTTTTAATACACTGAAAATAAAAGTTAAGAAGTACAGTATGTAGTATGTGAGCCACGACACTGAGAGGGATACTTTCACAGTTGTGACAAGCCTGCTCTTGAGTGAATTGTATCAATACCAAGTTATTAGTTCCCTAATTTCAATATAGGTAGAGGTTTCATAATGATTGCAGTTGATGATTGCTGACACCTTGTACCCTCTCCAACTACTATCAGGACATCAGCTACTCTAACTTTCAAAAACAGCATTTTTAATACATTCAAATATACTCTAAAAATAACTTCTCATTTACCTTTAAGCCCCCTTACCACTTTGATTATATATTTTCATGTATAAATAATGGTTAAAACTGTTACAGGTTCACAAATGTTATTCTGATTAATTGGATCAGATTGTACAAAATGGGTGTTGATAGTCGTTTGGATTCTTGGTATGAATGAAGGGAGTTGGAACTACCTGCTCAGTTTGACATTTTATCCTCCCTTTGTCTCAATCACCTATATCCATTCATCAAATCTTGTTCAACTGTTTCATACTCAAAACTAGAACCTCTTACTCATTTTATAGGATTTAGTCCCCATCTAAATGTATCGTCCATTACTATATGATAAATACACCAAAATGTTCAGTTAAAAATCTTTCAGTTATTTTTGTATGTAATAAAATAAGATATTTAAAAAATCAACAAAAGATTTACAAAGGAAGTAATCCAGTTGCATTATCACTAACACAGGAGGCAGCTGCACACGGATCCTTGAATTTGATTTGACACTACCTCCAATCAATGAGCAGAGTGTTTTGTTAAAAATTAAACAAAGGCATTTCATTGAGTACAGCAAATCTGCAATTTTAGATTATAAACAGAGTAAAAATTTAAACTTGAATGTTGTCAAAAAGAACAAAACCGGATAAAGCACCTTTGTTACTCTTTGCATAGAGGAATCAAAAATTAAAATTATAAAACTATTAGCAAGATGTAAGTCTTAAATACACGTAAATATCTCAAAAGATTTTTTCCCAATTACCTAGACCTCAAACTGTTCACATTTCTGTATATAACAATAATTGTGAAGTACATGTACTTCTGAAACTTTCGCATTTAAGACAACCATTTTAAAGGCATTATGTAAATATTGAATCACATGCAGGTAATAACATTACTAACTGGCACCACATTTAAAACAAAACAAAGTTGCAGAATAAAAGTACGAGTGGTTTTTATGTCTGTAACATTCATGTTTTATAAAAATATTTTGCATATTTACATTAACATCAAGGTCACATTTCCGCACCTTGTTCCTCATGCTAATAGTTCTCACAAGTGGTGTTTTTCAATCCTGAAAATAAGTTCCTCGCAGATAACTAAATACTGTTTAAGAAATATATGTATCAGTTTGGTAATGCTTGCATAGATATTTACAAACACTTTTACTTTATTGAAAAGACAAACTATTTTCATCCTATAAAACAACTCATTTCAACGTTTAAATATGCCCTACACCAAACTTCTAATACAAAATATTCCTAAATCTCACCTGTAAAAGTAAACTCTCTGCAGTTGCTTATAAAAATACATTTTTAGGATAAAAAATGCACTATACACATGTAAGTTGTCATTACCCTTAAGACATGAAAACTGAATGCAGTAGCTCGAGTAGTTCGGATGTTAACAAACTTAAATTTATTCTAAATGTTACATTTAAACTTTTTCTTTGACAGCCAAACTTTGGCAGTCCTTTGCAAAATGCAAACTCAAAACTAAGGTCAAATAATGTTCTGCTAAAATTCGCACAATTTTCTAATCATGCCTTGTCTGTGTCTTAGGATCTCCATGTTGCAGCAAGATGTAGTAGCAAGAACTCATAAAGAATTATTTACTCAAGAAGCAATGTCTTTAGAAGTCACTCTTAAGGTAGCAAAACCTGAATTCAAGTTTCAAACCGCCATTTTTTATTTAAACAATCAACAGTTAACCATATTGCTTCATAGGAGCATGCAAGAAACACCTGAAAAACAGTTCTTATTGTCCATTTAAAAGTGTCCAAACTCAAAGAGTTCTTGTCCTGCAGATAAGTCTGGGTCTGACTTTGATAGTCTGCTGTACTGAGACAGATGCGTGTGGCTGATTTCCTGCTTCTCCACCAGCTTGGCATACCTGATCTCTGCAGATAGTGCTGGCATGGCTCCTGCATCTACCATCAGGTGTTCAGGGGAGGGATGTATTCTGCTGCTTTGCTGCTTGGTGTAAGGGTAAGCAGTGGAATAAGAGGGTGGTGTTGTGAAAGGCTCACTACTGGTTGTTGACCTGCGGAGATCAGGCTCAGATTGGGAAAGCCGATTGTTGTATCTGTCTCTTTGCCAGTTGCTGTCATCTGTGCTCATTCTGTAACCGGTGAGACGAGGTCTATCAGGGAGCACAACTTCAGACATGCTCAACTCTTCTCTGACCCGTTGACGGTCGATTTTGATGACGGAGCGTCTTTTACGGGGAGGTTCACCAGGCATCCAGGAAGCATCCCTTTGAGATCTGGTTTGCTTGGAAGGCGCAAAGAATGGTAGATCAAATGAGTAGACGTCACAGTCCCCATACACTGTGACATCATCATCAGAGCTAACATCGGAGTTTGTAGAGGATGTGGCAAAGTCTGTGGGGCCCCCTTGCCAGAAGTTTGGATTCTCATGCAGGAATGGATCAGTGAAGTCCATCACAGCATTGAAAGATTCAGTGTCTGTATCTGAATCAGTTGTGTCTACTTCAGACTCGGGGTCCTTGAATGTCAATGGCAGCTCGCTCTGTGCTGACCATTTGGGTGGTTGGCTCAGTTCACGATGTTTCTCAATCATCTCTGACAATCTGCTGATGGGCAGCACAGATTCATCATCACTTGGGATCCCATCGGAGAGTAAGTCAGAGAGACGAGTAACCATGCCTCGTGGTATCGGCAGCAGCTCCATCGAATGGCCATGCTCAGAGGTCAAGAAAACTGGCGACATCCTACCGGGTGTGTGTGACGGAGACTGTGATGGAGACAGTGAATGGACGATGCGTGCACCAGGTCTTGGTGAGCCCTTCTTGTCATATGGAACATTCAGTCGATAGGCGGAGGTCTCTCTCTTAAACCATTCACTTTCTTCGATTGGTGCAGGGAATGTATCATTAGAATCATCCAGTATCACATCAGGGATACTTTCTGTTGGTGTGTGCTCAAGATTCATGAAATGCTGACGACCTCTAAGGGGGCTCTGCATAGTATAGTTTGAAGTTGACCGACTGGTGTATTCATATCTAGAGGATGTTTGAGTATATTCTGGGGTGCTGAATGGTGAACTGTCAGGCAGGTCTGGTGTCTTAGTTTCATCATCCCGGTTAACAAAATAGCCCACCAAAGTAGCCTGATCATCTGTCACTATCACTTTAGATAGCCGGAGATCCCTTCGAATCTTCTCAAGTTCTGACAGTTCTGGTAAACTGTCAGATTCAGTGTCTGAAAAGATGGGAGATGTGCCATCTGCAGAAGATTCTGTAGGCATTACTTGTTCCATAATGCTCATGCGAGACAAGTGTAATGTTGAAGGCACTAGAGAGTGAGTTGTAGGTGTTGATGTTCTGAATGCACTGGTGTAGGTTGTACCAGCTGCAGTTGTTTGAAGCAGAATCATCTCACATCGTGGTGGCATGGATTGTAAGACTTCTCTGGTGAAGTGACTACTTGATTCATACTTGGAGTCAAAAGAGCCCATGTATGATGAGGTCTGTGATGTAATTGGTTGGAAAGGATACAGATCAGTTGACTTGAGGGGGACATAGTCCAGCCTTGCAATTTGCGGTTCCAGAGGACTCTTGGTGTGATCAGTGGAGCTTGGTCGATTGCTGTAGCTGTATGTAAATTTGAGACTTGAAATGTCAGATGTTGTAGGAGAGGTGAGCCGTGGTGGTATATATTCTACCGGTTGAACCTTTTCTCCTGTTACAATTTCTTTAATGTATGTACTTTCTATAGGTGCCTCTTGTGATCGGACAGGGTAAGGTGGCACATGAACTGGACCTTGGCTTTGAGGACTTATTATTTCAAATGTTAGGAAAGACAGTGGCGAGTTGGCCTGCTCTCTGACTACAGGTCGAGCCTGAATTCTTCTGTCTGTGACATCCATGCTTCCCTCATGTTGTACTGAACTGTCTTCTTGTTTGACAGGGATCTTCTCAACGAATTCATGTTGATCAAGGAGCTCTACCTGTGCTGAATAATCACCTGTCTCGTGAGGTTGAGTGGAAGTGCTCTTATCAAAGGTGACAGGCTTGACTTGAAGTGTAGTGTCTCTGTAAAACACAGGTTCAGACTGACAAACAGCATCCATTTGATTAGTGATAGTTTGTGTATTTTCAGATCTTTGGAGGGGATTCTCTGTCTGGACATATGTCTGGTGGATCTGTGGGACTTCCATCAATGTTCCTTGTTCTGCAGTTTCTGGTTGCACTTGGCATGGAGCTCCCACTGTCTGAGGATTGTGGGAAAACTGCACAGACACATCTGATTGGCTTGGTTTGGCCTCAAACTGATCACCCTTATCTGTCTTCTGCACCACCACTTGAACTCCAGACTCACGATTTGGTTTTGCAGTTGGTGTGCTACCACGATGAATCATGCTGGGTTTAGCTTGTACAGGGACATCTGAGGTGCATATCTTATCAGATGTAGTTCCTCTCTCCACTGAGTATACCTGGGTTTGTGTCATTCCATCCAAGGGCCTTGGTGTGTCATACTGTGAAGATTTGTCTGTGGTAGCTGTGCTTGCTTGTGTGGGAGCATCACGCAGATATTTCACGGCTGGAGAGGTTCCACGGTCTAGCATGAGGGGTTTCATTGGTTCTGGCTTATACTCAGAGGGCTGGTACATCACTGGTGCCTCAGCTCTCACCTCATAGATTGTTTCCTTTACATACTCTTGTTCAATCTCTCTGCGAATAATCGGCTCCAAATCACGTCTTACTTTGGGCTCAATTTCTCTTCGGATCTTGAACTCAAGGTCATCTCTTGTGCGCTCTTCAAATTCATGTCTGATTCTTGACTCAAATTCAACCTTGAGTTCCTCTTTTATCTCCATCATTATCTCCTCTTTGTACTCCTCTATGAACTCCTCCCGTATCTCTTCACGAAGTGTGATCTCCAGCTCTGTTCTCAGTTCATCATGCACTTGTGTCTCAATTTGTGAATTAAAGTTGTGTTGGACTTCATTGAGAAGTTCCTCTCGTAACTCTTCCCGTATTTCATGCATTACCTCAATTCTTATTTCGTCACGGATTTCTTGACGTAGGTAAGAGCTATCCAATTGATTGAAAGGTTCCAGTTGTGTAGGAGATGCTGAAACCTGCTGGATCACAGCTGGTTGGATTGGAGATTCAGTAATTGGCATTTTATCCTTTTGAATCTCCTCAAATGCTATGTGTATGGGTGAGCTGGCCCGATCAAGGCAAGCAGGTTTGAAATCCACAGACTGAGTAGAGGAGTCAAGGTGTTGAGCGCGATACTGTACCATGAAGTCAACTGTTCTGACACTTTGCTCATATTGTGTAGTCTCATGGCGCTGAGTTGGAATGACATAAATTGATACGTCCTTGTTCTCCGGCTTTGTTGATGTACCCTTTTCACGAGACTCTGGACTCATCTGGACAATCGCATCAGTAGAGCTTACCCTTTCATACTGAGTTGGGATATGATGTCGGTCAACCTGTGCTTGAACAGCCACCTGGTTCTTTCTTATCGTCAGTGGTGAAGTGTTTTTGGCCACTGAAGCTGGCTTTGCCTGAGTTTGCATATCTGAAGTTGGTGTTGACTGTTTCGGAGTTGATGTTCCTTGCTCCAGTGTTTCAGGTTTAGCTTGAGTGGAAATAGGTGTGCTGTCCACCCTCCAAGTCATGCCAGCATCCATCATCAAAGGTTCAACTTGAGCAGAGATATTTTGGCCAAGTGTATAATGCTGCGTCGCTGCATCACTAGTCAGTACCTCATTGGTGGCAAAGTCTGCTTGTGATGAGACATCCTTGTTTGACACATGGTCAGTGTAGCATGATTCACTAGCAGTGATTGGGCCGGCTTGGACATTGGTATCAGCATGGCCAATCTGTGCATCAAACTGGCTCTCTGCTTCCTTCATAGGAGGAAACAGGGGTGATGTGCTTCTCTCCTTGGTTCGGATATCACCAGTCTGAACAGCAGAATCAATGTAATACTTGGGAGCTGACATTGCTTGGTTGGTCTCGTCCTTCGTGATAGGTTCTTCCATCTCGAAGGTTCTTTGATCTGACGTAAACAGCTTATCAATGATATCTATGCTTTCAGTCATTTCAGCATCATACAGGCGGCTGGAAAAATCTTCAGAATAATCCCACACTGGCGAGGAGCTTTCCTGACGGGGCTGAAATTGGGATGATGTCTTAATTCTTTCAATGGGATGCTCAACAAAGACAGGAACTTGTTCATCATGGGCAAGGTACTCACAAAGTCTGTCTGAATAATCATGCATGAAGTCACTTTCGACATTTGGTTTGAAGGGTTGATGTGGTACGTATTTGACGAGATCTCCAATGGAGCTGTCTAGTTCCCCTGGTACAGCATCTGTCTGAGATGATGCATTGCCGACCTCTTTCCTTTTGAAAATGGGAGAGTTTGCTTGCTCTCTGATGACAGGTTTGACTTGGACTGAGTTGTCTGCAACAAACAGTTTTTCATATTGAGAGGTGTTATGCACTAGTGTTGCATAATCACACTGTGAGCCCTCATTCTTTTTGGGAAGGAACGTTTGGGTTTCAAATGCTCGAACGTTGGGTCTTGTTGTTGTAGATTGATCATGGGATTCGGGCTTAATAGCAGCATGAGTCAGCTCGGATTTGGTGTTTGGTTTAGACTGTATACCAACATCCGATTTCAATAAGATGGTCTGTGTTGAAGACTGGGATGTATCATACTGAGCTGATGTTCCTTTGTCATTTGTTTGTGGGACAACTCTTGGAGAGGATGGCCTTTTGTCTGTCGGTGCTATGTACTGTACTGATACCTCGGTTCTCTGTAATGGAAGTGTTGATGTTCCTTCATCTACAGTCAGAGGATGGATTTGTGTGAAGGCGTCTACTGGCTTGAACACCATATCATGCTGCACTGCTGTTTCATGGGTTATGACTGAGGGGTTTCCTATGTCCACCTGAATTTCAACCTGAGAATGCTTAGTGATTTCTGTTGTTGTGGCTTGATCGATGGTCAGAGGCTGTGACTGGTTTGCAGAGTCGATTCCAGTTGACACGGTCTCAGTTGTTGAGTCCTCGGTAACTGGGTTGTACTGCATCTGAGCATCTTGGTACTGCACTGTTGGCAGTGGAGCCACATGCTGTTCTTCAGTGAAAACTTGGGCACTGATGAAATCTTCCTTAACTGACTCCATTCGGAACGATTCCTCACTAAAGTAGGACATAACAGCCTGGACTTCAGCTGTTGAGGTTTCTTGGGATGTAGTCTGAAATCCCATGTCACAGGTATCTGCTTGTGTCTGGGAAGAGCCATCATTGTAGACAGGACCAACTGGAGAGGATGCCCTCTCTGCGACGTCAATACTGGTCTGCACAGTCTGACTGTCGTACGAAGGTTGATGTTGGATGGACCTGTCTGTTGTCATGGTTTCAGGGAATGGAATAGGAGCGTGCTGTATCTTAGTGACCACGGAATGAACAAATTCATCAATTTCTGGGGGTAAATCGGCTTGGTTTCCCTTGTCTTTTGTGTCAAATTCAGTCCACACCCCTGCTTCAGTTGAAATTGGCTTAACCTGTGCTATTTTGTCTTGTGTGTCCTTTTCCTCTGCATGTTGAGTGGAGACATCAATTGTTGATGGTTTTGTACCATCTAAGTTGACTTGAATTGGCTGATCAATTTGTCTTGATTGTGTTGTTTCCGATATGTCATCCACCATCACTGGCTTGATTTGCAGACCCTTGTCTGCCAAGTCTGGTAGATCATCATGTTGGACGCATGCATCGTAGCATTTCATCTCCGCTTGAGTGGTGATGTTTCTTGAGTGCTTGGGTATAGTTAGGGTAGCTCTTGCTTGTGTCTGTGGTTTGATGGCAACTTGAACCATAGCTTGCTTCATATTCATAGGTTCAGTGTTACTGTGAGAGCTTACTGTCCTAGCCTTGCTTGTCCAAGTAGTCTGATCAATCTTTAGAGGCCTGAACTGCATTCCTACATCCATCATCTGTGGTTTTTCTTCACGGATGACAACCGTTTGAATACCAGTTGTCATTACGCTCACTTCCTCTACTGTCTTAGCTTGTACTCCAGCATCTTTTTTCTCTGTTGTTGCTTGTGAGCTTTCCTGTCGGACATCAATGGAGGTGTATGTACTGTGTTCTTTTTGATGGGTGAAAGTCTGGTTAATAGCATTTTGTACATAAATCTCATGCTGTGCAGCAGTGTCTTCTGTCTTGAGTTCTGTCTGGGTCCATGCTGGAAGTGGTTCTAGTGGCATCATAGTCAGCATTCCGTGATCACTCACTGTTGGACGAGCTTGTGTGCCTGTATCAAGTAGCATCGGTCCAAGTTCCAAATAGGATGGCCCTTCAAATTGTGGGTCAGTGGCGGACATGCCATGATCAGTCATCCTCGGTTCTACTTGTGTGCCGGTATCCATCAAAATTGGCCCCAAGTCAAGGAAAGGTGTTTGCTGCACAGGAACCTGACTAACCCTGATGATTTCTTCCATTGGTTCCTCTGCAAAGTCTGTTTGCACCTCAGTGCTGGTCAAGATTGCCTCCTCGGTAGCTGTTGAGCAGTCATCGTAACCTGGCTGCACCTGGACTGGTACGTTGTTTACCTCTGGTTTGACTTGAGTAGGTGTGTCAACAAAATGCTTGTTGGTCAACTTTTCTTCCTCAGGGTATGCAGTTGATTCCAGATGACTGATAAAGTGTTTCTTTTGTGGCATCATCGAATATTCACTTCGCACTGTCGGGGTCACTTCTCCCTTCACCACTCTTGTAGAATAGATGTTAAACTGTGTGGCTTCGCTGTCATGCTGCATTGACCTGTCATCAGTCTTCACATCAGCCTGGATGGAGGCATCAAGTAGCTTTGGTTTGTATTCAGGCAGAGTGAGTGGGGCGTGCACTGGTTGCAGATGGATCGGAGAGATGTGTTCATCCACAACACGAACAGGAATGCCATCTGTTTGCACAGACATGCTCATGGACTTCATTGGTTCGGTGACAGTTCCCTCATTCCAAGTGTTCTTTCTCGGTGTTTGGGTTGTTCCAACTTTCAATCTTTTTACAGGTGCATCAGTGCCACTCTGCATGATGTCTGGACCCTCAGTTTGAGCACCAACACTGATAACATCATCAATTGTCTGTGCAAAGGCTTCTACAGCTTCAGGAGATGGAGTGATAAATTGGATTTCCTCAACTTCATCAGTTTGTGTTTCTCCATGCTGTAGTTCAGTCTCCTCAGTCTGGGAGTATCCCATAAGAACCACTGCAACATGCTGCATTGACCTGTCAACGATCTCAGGCTTGGTTTCCAAGAAAGTCTGAAGACAAACATCTTGTGAGATCGTCTGATCGGTGGCTGTACTCATGTTGACAGTGACTGTACTTTCTGTCTGAGTTTTCTTCGGTGCTGCATTTGACTCATACTGAGTATCTCTCGTCCGGTGGACTGGAGTAACAGTCTGTGACTCGGCCACAGCATAACTGATTCCTGGTGAAGAGGGTCTGTCTGTTGTGAAGACTCTAGTTGTCTGTGAGTCTTCATGTATTACTTCCGCACTTGCTTGTACACCAGTATCTGTGACTTCTGCTTCAGGAGCTGAGAATACCATTTGTGATTCAACTGGTTGGAGATTGGCAACATGAATAATCTCTGGCTCAATCACTGGCATTTCATCAGTTTGTGTTGTTGAAGTCTTAACCTGGCTTTCTAACGCACGTGTCCCTTGTTCCTTAGTCAGTTTAACAGGTGTTTGAGTGTAAATGTCTTCGTTGGTCAAGTATGGAACTGGTTCAAACTGGAATCCCTTGTTTTCGGTCTTTGTAGGGAAAGTTTGAGAAGAGATGGGTCTGACAGTTCGGGTAGTTGTAACAGTACCAGCATAAGATACTTGCTTTGGCTCTGTCTGAACTGTTTTTGCAATCAGATGCTGGAAAGTTTGTGAAGGTGTGTCATTTACCTCCTTCCTGCTCTCAACTTGGATATCGGCATCAATCATGTCGACTGGACATGTCTGACTGTCTTCATCCATCAACTCTATCTCAGAATCAAAGTCAGAGAGAATTGTAACCGGATCTGTTTGAACGTCAGTGTCAATTCCACTGTCAAGCCATGATTCCTTTTCATCGTCAGGTTCGGCAGATTTAATGATGACAGGATCAGTTTGTATTTCAGCTGTATTTGTTTCTTTGAATGATCTCATCTCTAGTCTGACTTCCCTCTTCTCTATTGGCTTCAGCAAGGCTTGGATTTCTTCTTTTATGATGTACTCTGTTTGAGACGTGGCATCATCAAGAACTGGTCTGACCTGGATAGGAACATCCGCCCAGAGGATTTCTCTCTGAGTCCACCTGGAGATGGTTTCAGGGCCTGATGTCTGAGTGCCTCTTTTGTCGTACTGCTGCAATACTGGAGTTGTTCCTTTGTCCATACTCTGGGGGCATGCTTGCATTGTTTTCGATGCAAGTGAAATGGACCAGGTATTTGTGGAATTGTGCTGGTATTCTGTCTGGTCTGTAATTGACCCTGTGTTGTTGACTTCAGGAGTAAACTGTGTAGGTTTGTCTTTGCCGTAGAGGGAAGCGTACTGAATCGCGGCATCGTGAACGTTGACTACAAAAGTTTCCATTTCTTTATCAATTACATCAGGTTTCACTTGCACGCCCAAATCCTTCAGCTCTGCTTCATACTGAGTAATTACATGCTTCACTTCCTGGAGAATGGGGGATGTGCTTCTTTGGATTGTTTCCAGGAAGGTTTGTACGCCAGATTCCTCAGTATCAACTAGGAAGCTAAGTGGTGATTCTACAGGATTGACTTTGTCAGGAATGATGATCTCCTGCACGGTGGGTTTTTCTTCCAGTTTCTTCTTGAGAGTTGCTAGCATTTCTTCTAGGTCCTCTATAGTCAGTTCTGTTTGGCAGTCAGACTCTTGCATCTCAAAAGCAGTAAATGAAGCTTGTTCTCGTGTATCGGGAGATGTCTGTGATTCAAAATTGTTAGATTCCATAATGTGCTGTGTTCCAGCCTCAATCATTTCCTGGAAGACTAAGTCGGAGGAGGTTGAGGCATCATGGGATTGTGGAGCTGCCTGTGATGACACATGCACAAAGGCAGTTTCATACTGGGAAGCTTGATGAGTGATGTCTGGATTCTCCGTCAATGTAGTTTCCTCTTTGACATCAGGTGAAGTTTGCATCACTTGAGACAGTGTCTCGGGTTCATTTTGTACAGCGATTTGAGCATACAGCTTTACGGGTGTCATTGTGTCAGTATCCTGCATTTGTGGACCAACTTGAGCATAGGCACTAAATACCTTTGGTAGCTGCATGGAAGTACTTTGATCAGTTAGTACCATATTGTCAGTTTGAGATTCGGCTACCTGCGTCTCAGGAAGCAGTGGAGGTGGAGCAAAGAGAACTGGCTCAGTCCTCATTGGTGCAATAAGCGGTTCTGGTTCTGGCATAGGATTGGTTTGTGAGGCATTATCCTTGCCATGATGAGCTACAGTCTGGCTTGATGAAGGTTGTACCCTGATGATAGGTGTGGTTGTTTCTTGGGTTCTGTTTTGTACAACGGCACTTACGTGCTGATGCATTGTAGGTATTTCAACCTGTGTGGATGTACTGTAGAAGTACATGGGCTCATACTGCACAAAAGAATCTTTAAGGACTGGAACAAAGTCAATGATTGTTACTGGGTTTGTCTGGACTTCCATATCAGAGACTTCAACTGTCTCCTCTGTCTGGAAACCTGTTGCTGTCTGCTCAGGACCAGTGTACTGTGAACTGGTGTTTGCCGTAGAAATTGAAGCTTGCATAGTCTTGTGTTCAGTCCTGAGTGGTCCACGTGGTTGTATACCCACCAAGTCACCCGCATGCTCAATAGGCTTGTAGTTCTTCTCTTTCAGAGGGACATAGCTTCTGCTTGTGACCAGATACTGTTGAGTCTGAATTCCGGAATTTTTCATACGAACCTTTTCCTCTACATCCGTTTGAGATGAGATTGTTGCATGTCTAACAGTTGCTTGTGCATAGGCAGTTGCATGGTGTACTGACATCTGAGATGTAACTTCACGTGTTTCAGGGAGAACAAGGATGCCTCGCTCTGCTGTTTCTTTAAGAGCTTCTATCGCAACACTTGATATTTTGGGCTCAACTTGGACATCCGCATTTTGTGTTTCAACAGGCAGCTGTGGTGTGCTTTCAACCACAGAATCTATCTGAGGAGCAATAATTTCTTTAACAGGCTCATCATCTGTCATGCTCCAGTGATCTCTGACCGTGGGCTCCATCATCTGGCTAAATGACATTGTTGAAGGTTGGGCTTGTGTTGGTTTTGTTGTTAAGTGAATCTTCAAAGTGGTGGTGCCTTGGGACACCAGTTGTGGTCGATGCATCGTCATCTGCTGACCGACAGATGCCATTTTAGGAACATTCTGGACATAAGCTTGAGTATACTTCCTAACAAGAGTGGTGGTTGTTTTCTCCTGCTGATCTGGTCTTGTGAGGATAGCTTGATCAGTCATAATTGGTTCAGCTTGCGTCTCTGAATCAACAAGCTCCACTGAAGAGAATTCAGGCATAAATTCAATAACTGGGGCTTGTTCGACAGTAATGAATTCGTCAAGTTGGATGGGTTCTTCATGTTCTTCTGTCTGCATGCTACTGTCTTTTGTGACTGCCATCTGATACTGTGTTGATGATGCCTTCACATCAGCTTTCTCAGGTGACACTCCAATTGTTTTCAGGGATAGCTTTTCTGTTGAAGATGCTGTGTGACGTGTTGGAATAGATGTTTGGGATGACACAGCTGTCCTGAAGCGTTCAGGCTCATACTGAACTACAGATTCTTTAAGCTGTGGTCCCAATGTTGACGTAAATTTGGACTCGAGCTTCAGCTGTGTAGTTTGAACATCTGAGGTTTTCATAACCTTCTGCTTCTCTGGCTCTGTAAGGATTGCTCGATCAGTTGTAATAAGTTCAGCTTGTGTTTCGGCATCAACCAGCTCAACAGGAATGGATGCAGGCATGATTTCCACAACTGGGGCTTGCTCAACAGTAATGAATTCTTCAATCTGAATAGATTCTTCTTCTTCTTCCGTCTGCATGCTGTTGTCTTTTGTGACTGCCATCTGATATTGTGTTGATGAAGCCGTTACATCAGCTTTCTCAGGTGACACGCCAGTTGTTTTCAGGGATAGCTTTTCTGTTGAAGATGATGTGTGACGTGTTGGAATAGATGTTTGGGATGACACAGCTGTCCTGAAGCGTTCAGGCTCATACTGAACAACAGATTCTTTAAGCTGTGGTCCCAATGTTGACGTAAATTTGGACTCGAGCTTCAGCTGTGTAGTTTGAACGTCTGAAGTTTTCATAACCTTCTGCTTCTCTGGCTCTGTAAGGATTGCTCGATCAGTGGTAATAAGTTCAGCTTGTGTTTCGGCATCAACCAGCTCAACAGGAAAGGATACAGGCATGATTTCCACAACTGGGGCTTGCTCAACAGTAATGAATTCTTCAATCTGAATAGATTCCTCTTGTTCTTCCGTCTGCATGCTGTTGTCTTTTGTGACTGCCATCTGATATTGTGTTGATGAAGCTTTTACATCAGCTTTCTCAGGTGACACTCCAGTTGTTTTCAGGGATAGCTTTTCTGTTGAAGATGCCGTGTGACGTGTTGGAATAGATGTTTGGGATGACACAGCTGTCCTGAAGCGTTCAGGCTCATACTGAACTACAGATTCTTTAAGCTGTGGTCCCAATGTTGACGTAAGTTTGGACTCGAGCTTCAGCTGTGTAGTTTGAACATCTGAGGTTTTCATAACCTTCTGCTTCTCTGGCTCTGTAAGGATTGCTCGATCAGTTGTAATAAGTTCAGCTTGTGTTTCGGCATCAACCAGCTCAACAGGAATGGATGCAGGCATGATTTCCACAACTGGGGCTTGCTCAACAGTAATGAATTCTTCAATCTGAATAGATTCTTCTTCTTCTTCCGTCTGCATGCTGTTGTCTTTTGTGACTGCCATCTGATATTGTGTTGATGAAGCCTTTACATCAGCTTTCTCAGGTGACACGCCAGTTGTTTTCAGGGATAGCTTTTCTGTTGAAGATGATGTGTGACGTGTTGGAATAGATGTTTGGGATGACACAGCTGTCCTGAAGCGTTCAGGCTCATACTGAACTACAGATTCTTTAAGCTGTGGTCCCAATGTTGACGTAAATTTGGACTCGAGCTTCAGCTGTGTAGTTTGAACGTCTGAAGTTTTCATAACCTTCTGCTTCTCTGGCTCTGTAAGGATTGCTCGATCAGTTGTAACAAGTTCGGCTTGTGTTTCAGCATCAACCAGCTCAACAGGAATGGATACAGGCATGATTTCCACAACTGGGGCTTGCTCAACAGTAATGAATTCTTCAAACTTAATAGATTCTTCTTGTTCTTCTGTCTGCATGCTGTTGTCTTTTGTGACTGCCATCTGATATTGTGTTGATGAAGCCTTTACGTCAGTTTTATCAGGCGACACTCCAGTTGTCTTCAGAGTTGCCTTTTCTGTGGAGGATCCTGTTGTACTGGTTGGAATTGATGTTTGGGATGCAACAGCTGTCCTGAAGCGTTCGGGCTCATATTGGACTATCGACTCCTGTACCTGCGGCCCAGTTGTTGATGTTGATTTGGACTCGAGTTTGACGTGGATAGTTTGAACAACAGATGTTTTAATGTTGGGTTCATGTTGAGAAGCAACATCACTCATTATTGGCTGTACTTCATTTTCAGTTTGTGTCTCTGTATTTGACATTTCCATCTCGGGGAGTACAGGAGCAGACTCGAGTACTTCGATCTCTTCCACTGTCACTATTTCCTCCCCAAACACTTTCGGTTGCTCCTGTTCTTCAGTCTGGATGCTGTGGTCTTGAAGAACAGTCTTCTGATATTGAGTTGATGAAGTCCTGACATTTGCTTTCTCTGGAGAAATGCCAGTCGATTTCAACACGATCTGTTCGGGAGAGAATCCTGTGCTGCTCGTATGAACAGCTGTTTGATTTGAAACAGACGATCGAAACAGGTCTGGTTCATACTGAGCAAACGACGTCTTGAACTGGGTAACATCAGTTGATAGACTAACAGTCTCCCTCTTGACAGGTAGTGTTTGGACTGTAGTGTCAATTACAAGGAACTCCATCTGAGTACTGCTGTTTGTGACATCAAGTTGAACATCTGTCTGAGTTGACAAGTCATCATTATTAATATCATACTGAGTAGCAGTTTGAGTCTGAGATATCTCTGTCGATGAGAACGCATCCCTTTGGCTGGGTGAAAGCATCTGCGTTGTTTTATCCAGAAGTTCTGCTTTTAGGATGGGGATGGAAGCCACAACTGGTTCTTCTACTTGTGGAATGATAAGCTCGATGACATTTTTCTCTAGTGTTTTATCTGTCATGCTCCACTGCTCCCTGACTTCTGGTTTGGATGTCTGACCCTGTGTGCTAGTTGCTGGTGATGCCTGGACTGACATGGCTTTGACTGCAGTCTGGTCGGTCAGTGTACCTTCTGATGTAAGGTTGGATGCAGGTTGGATTTGGGCAAAAGCATCTTTACAAGGAGGTTTCACATAAGGCTTTGGGAACAGGTTTGCCATGCTACTTCGTTCGTTGGACCCACGTATCACTGTTGTCATTCCACGGTCTGTAGTTTGGGGCTTAACTTGGGCAGCATGCACACTGTAAGCTGTTGTAACTGCCAAAGTACCAGTCGATGTCACAAGTGGATCAGCCTGGACACTGCTGTCTCTGAGATTTGTCAATTCAACATGCTGCACCACTGCATCAGAAGTCTTCATGCCCTCTGGGGATGTTCCTTGATGTTTGGTCTCTTCTGGTACAGTTTGTGTATCCACATTGGATGTTTGAACATTCCGATTCATCAGTGCAACGGATTCTTCAGGAGCTCGTAACACTTCTTGGATAATTGCTGGCTCAACTGTGATTTCGCAATCTGCCTGAGTGCCAACGTCAAGTTGAAGTTTGATTTCCATTGCTGTACCATCTTCAATCATCTCAGGCTCCACACTGACTCCAATTTCATTGCTTTCAATGATGTACTGCATCCCTATGTCAATACAATAGGCTTTAGATTCTGAATATTCTGTTGCTTTGTCTACAGTGCGTGGACGAACTTGAACTGGAACCGTCTTACTCAAAATATCCAGAGGTTGTGTGAAAGAATCTGTGCTATTTTGAGAAACCTGCAGCCCAAAGTTGCTTCCATCTATTTTCTTTTCTGTGAATTTTTCCAGTGTTTGAGGCTTAACTTGACCTGAGAACTCCACTGTTTGTGGTGCAGTCTGCATGGCAGAATCTGTTACATCAGGAGGTGTAGACAACGATGGCATTGAGTACTGTTCGCCTTGTACCACTGCTTTGACAATAGCTGGCTCTGTCTCAATTTCCATAGTGACCTGAACTGACACTTCTTGCTTAGCAACAGAAACAGACTGAGTCGACGTCTCGGTCGTTGGGAGCTCTTTTCCTGTTGAAGCATCTGTTAGCAGAGCATGTGCCTGGACTTGGCGGCTTAACGTTGACATGGCCACCTGTGAACTGTTGTCTGCGTAGTTTACCACCGGAGTACCAGTACCAACATCAGCCACATGAGCATTAACTTGAATAAACTTGTCACCCTGTTCGACTGTGAGAGGTGTCAGTTGAGTGAAGGCATCAGTCAGCTTTGGGGTATCCATGCTTGTGAATGTTACATTGATGCTTGGTACGGCTTGAACAGAAGATTCATCAGTCTCAGCCTGTTCTTGGGTCGGTTCATCAACCTGAGCGAATGCATCCAAGAATTTCTTCACGTTAGTAGCAGCAACCCTGTTTTTAACATCCGGTTTGACTAGGATGGCGAAGTCCCGTACTTCCTTCACATTGGTAGTTTCTGTTGACTTGTCCGTTGATTTCACTTGCCGGTTATCTGTTCCGGCATCTTTCATTCTGATCACTACGGATGAGTGACCATCTGTGACATCTGGCTGTACCTGGGCACCGAAGGTTTCTTGGTTTGGCTGTGGACTACCAACCTGCACAAAGGTTTCCACATACTTTTTGGTCTCAGTACTTGAGGCCTTGCTGTTCTTTTCTGGCACGACTTGAACAGTAACGTCGATCTTCTCCAGCTCTGGCTCTTTGAATGTTATGGGTGCATGAACTGGTTGTACAATTGTCGGTGCAATGTGAGGAATCTCGTGAAGTGGTTCAACTTGTACGCCAAAGTCGGAGGCTGGCGATGGGTCTGTGAGTATATCACGATCCTTAGTTGAAGGACAAGTTTGGATACCGGCTTCTTGCAGAGAAGATTTCTGGGGTGTTGTTGCTGTTGTGGTTTTTGATGGTGAAGCTTGGGTTTCCTGTGAGGATAATTCTGGCTTGAAAATTTGGAAGAAATCGGAAGACTCGGTGGCTTCTGTAACAGTGTATTTTATTGCCGTTGTGGGTTCAACTTGGACGTCTTCATTAACACTAGGTCTAAGGTCACATGATGTGCTCTGTTCAGTAACTTGCGGTTGAATATTGGCTTCAGTGGACACTGAGGAACTCCGAACAACTGCACTTTGGGAGGCCTTTGAGGAAGTTGTGGCTTGAGAAGCTTGAGTCATCGTATCAGCTGTAGCAGGCTTTTTCTGTAGTGCCATCTCTACTATTTGTTGGGTCTGTTGAACAATTTCGGGCTCCACGGCAATCGGCTTTACTGCCTTCAATGACAGTCTCCTCTCCACATTTTCTTCAATGTCACTCAGCAGCGTCAACCAAGGCTTTGTCGGTTCAGTGAACGTGTCGTGAACAACTGGTTTCTTCACCTTCATCTGCTTGGGTCCCTTCAGCTTGAAGATTCCCAAACGAGTTGGGCCCTTAGGCCCCTCTTTGGGTCTTTCAGCCAGTTGAGATTCAAGCTCTCTGATTGTGACTCGGTACTCGTTTTCAACAGAACTGCGAATATCTTTCACGACCTGTCCCCATGGTCTTTCTGGTACAGTTCCCTGTTCTCCAGTGTGAGGTGCGTCAATTTGTGTGTACATACTGACTGTTTGCACTTTGGGTATTTCAGGGGTACTGAGCTTGAAATAGGCCATTGTTTTCCCAGAGTCTGTTTCATCTCTTCCATTTAACTGGTCTTCCAGCTCTCGGATTGTACGTCTGTATTCATTCTCAAGAATTTTCCTCACATCAGTGAGGATGCTCGTCCAGGGCCTGTCTGGTGCAGTTTCTTGCTCAGCTGTGTGTGGTGCAGCTTGTGTCTTCTCACTCACCATTGTTGGCTTTTCGGGCTCTGGTTGTACATCCGGTCCCTTCAGTTTAAAGACGGCAACAGTCGGAACGACTGCCTCAGCAGCAGGCTCATCTTTAGGTGACGACATCAATCGAGTTTCCAGCTCAGTGATGGTGCGTCTGTACTCATTTTCCAAAATCCTGCGTACATTGTGTTAGAACATCAGACCAAGGTCGGGTTGGTTCCGTTACCTGATCAGTCATGAGAGGTTTTGGCTTGATCAAATCGCACTGTGTAATGTTATCCCACTTCTCTGGTGCAGGCATGGTCTTAGGGCCTTTGAGTTTGATGACGCTTACTCGAAGGGAGCTTGTGTTGTGGGGACTTGCTGAACAACTTCCTTTGGTTGGAATCGTCGCATGTGCTTCTTGTATTCCTCAATGGCCTCGTCTTCTATCTCTTCCTTGAGCTCCCGCCACGGAAGATCAGGTTGAACTCCCACGGTTTATTACTGTCGGTTTCTGAGCCTCGGGACCCTTCTTAAGCTTGATCACACTGACGGCTTGCACTGGTTCTGACACTTCTTGAAAAACCGCGGGGGCGATTTAACAGGCTCAATGTTCTCTTGAACTCTCCTGAGAGCTTCCTCCTCTATTTCTTCTCTGATTTCCCTCGAATGTCTTGACTGGTCCGGTACTTTTCTCGTACATGTGTGGCCCAGATATCTGAGTGACAGAATCTCGCACCAGCTTCTCTTGTGCGGGTTCTTTCTTGAGCTTGATTACACTGACAGAGCGAAACTGGCTCGTGCAAATCCTGTTGTTCAGCTGGTCGGTCCAGTTGTTTCAGAGTTCTCTTGAATTTCTGAACAGCCTCTTCTTTCTACTTCTTCAACGAGTTCTTGGGAAGCTCCATGCAGGCCCCCGTGCTCTTCTCGTAGGTAATGTGGGCCTGAAATCTGGGTGAAACTGTCCCTGATGATTCTTTTCTGGGGGCTGCTTTCAACTGGATAATTCCAAGTTTCTGGACAGACTTGGAAACCTCGAAGTTATCTTTTGGAGTAGGGGCTGACATTCGCTTGTACCGACTTTCAATCTGGTCTTCCACTTCGTGGATCAAGTGAGACCAAGTGAAGGTTGGCATTGTTTCCTCATCTCTCATCTCGGCACTACTCTGAGTTGAGCGATCCATCTGACTAAATGGGACTTGATGTTGTACTTGTTCTTCCTCGCGCTTCAGTTTGATAATGCTGATTGTGCGAGGTAGAGCATCAGTTTCATCAGTTGATTGGTCATGCTGCTGTTTCCCTACTGGTCCTTTCGCAGGATTTCACTCTCAACCATACTGTGCATCTCACGTAGCAACTGGGCCATGTATTAGCAGGTTGAGTTCCTCTATCCTACTACTGGACACAGGGATCCTTGTGGTGGGCTCCCGCCTTGAATTTGGCTTCAATAATTTGATGATCCCGATAGTTGGCATGTCAGAAACAGGGGTATCTCTGGGGGTTGCTACTTGCTGAGTTGTTTCTTCTGTAGTTTCAAAGTACTCTTCCGTTCTTGAACCTGTCATTGGTCTGACATCACTAACTGTTGATCTGGGACGCACCAACCTCACAACTCCAATAGTTGGTATGTTATCAGTGTCCTGATCGAATCGACTTTGAGACTGCCGAGATGAAGCTCTTTCGTGGACACTTTCTTGAAGGATCTGCTGAGCCAAGCGCACAATAGGAACCTCATGCTGTGTCCACTTGTCAGTCTTCTGTCCTCTTGGTCTGTCTTCTGGTGCCGAGTCTTCGCCACTTGCAATCTCACTTTCCACGCCCTGATGATTCTGAGGCAGTGTCTTGACGAACAAGCCGAATAACTCCGATCGTGGGGGACTTCTTTAAAAGGATGCCTGTCGCCCTCTGGGATATGTGCCTGCTCACTTCTAGCTGGGGCTGATCGTGCGCGGCGAGGTCTTGGGGAGCTACGATCAGTTGACCGGCTTGTTGAGCGGTAGGTGACATCTTCGAGAGAAGCCGAGGTGAGATCCTCTTCACTGAAAGTTATGGTTGAAGACTCAGTTTGGTCCTCCCTGATTCTTACATGCTTAGATGACTTGGGATGCATCAATCGGATAACACCTGTAAACCAATTCATAAAAAACATACCTTCAATATCACGCTAATGCTTAGTAGTGTATTTTCTCACTTATAACGTCTTATAATCATGTGCGCATTATTAAATATTTTGTGCAATTAATCAGGTTGTTGAAATAGAAAAGTTTGAGTTCACGTTCAAATATTTACAATAGAACGGCAAACGGACCATTTTCCTGACTTTTGAAATACGTAATTGCTACAAAACAAGGTTGTTAAAATCAACGAAATCGGATTGTGTTTTTGATTTAAATCATTTTTAAAAATTTACATCAATTTTTAATTGTATCTTCGTACGAGTGTCAAAAATGTTTGGTCTTCAATTTAAATGCACAATTTCAAATCTCGTCTCATCATGGACCACTGACGTGAGAAAAAGACCCAATATGGAACCTTTTTTTCATTTTTTTTTCGCAAAGAGCTTCTTTTTAGTTGTATGACCCTCTGTTGTCTATTCCCTAAAGGTCTTTCCCACAAGTCTTGCACATTGCCTAACATCCATTTGCCCTGGCACATTTATTTTCATCCCAAAGTGTCACCAAATCGAATTTCTTTTTCGGGGACACTTCTTTTACAAATTTAAGGCAAACTCTTACTGTACACACCTGTGTGCACCGGCTTTTTCAGCCACCGTTTTGAAGACCATTAACAACATACAAACTATGACAGCCCTTGGAGATACTGAAATGTCCACTCTGATGCATGTCAAAATACACTGTTATCTCATAGGCCTTATTCTTAAATTAGCCATTTTAATCGAAATTGGGGCGATCCCTGTCTAAATTTTCCAACTTTGATTAGTATCCTTGTGCTCCAATGGGTAATTGAAAAAGTCGTGTCACCTTTATATACCAAATAAAATATAAAGTAAGACAAGAAGACAAGAACTTCATGAAATGAGCCTGGTATAATACTTTCAAACTCACCGATAGTAGGAATATCATCCACGGTGTTCATCTCGAGGTTGTAAGATGTTCTATCTTTCAAGATACTCGTCCTCTCCTGAGTCACTCCTGGTTGAGAAATGCCTGGCCTGTCACCTTTAGGGCTCATTCCACACTGCAATCCAGCGTCTGCAACCTCGATGTATGTCTCGCGACGATGCCTGATGTAAGAATCTTGCGAGAATCCTCCTGGAGCATGAGTCTGAATTGTGATCGGTTGTCCGGTGGAATTAACTGGATACAGTCGTACTGTGTTTGGACTGTCAGGATCCCTTGTGGGCATGACTCGGTATTCTTGTCCCTCACTACTGCCATCTGTATCAGAGTCAGGTTTGACAAGCTTGATGTAACCAATGACTGGTGTCTTGTCGTCTTGATCTTCTGTCGGCCCTTCTTCATGGAGGATTTGTTCGCGGGCATGGGCTGCAGCAGCTGCACGCATGGCAATCAGTTTGGCTTTGTTGAGTCCGGTGCTATAACGGTACCTGCTGTTGAAGAGTTCAGTCGGAGTTTCTTCTTCTGAAGAGCCATGGTCTAGAGGGATACCACCGACGGTTGCTCGGAATGTTCCGTGACCGATTTTGCCAGGTTCTGAGTGCTTCTGCATGTTCTGGAAATGCTGCTGTCCCTCGATGCTGTCTCCGTAGTCATAAAGGTCATCATCACTGCTGTCTGAGCGAGATGTGGAGGGTGTGGCACGAAGGATGAAGTTGCCCGAGGGATCATAACTGGTTCCTGGGGAGTCACTGTGGATTTCTGCTTCAGTGTATTGTTGCCGTTTGGTTGAGGTTGGTTTGCCGATTGTAAAATTGTCATCGATACTGATTCGTGTTTCAGGCTTGGCTTCCTCCTCATCCATATCCAAAACCACCTCATCAGGGGCTCGCAGCTTTCGCCAGGTCACCCTATCTCCTTTAATCTCCATCTCATCTCCAGGGTCTGTTGTTACAGTAGCAACCTCACGCCGTACTTTGCCCCCAAAACCAGTTGTATAGGTGTAGGTTGTTACTTCCCCATCGTCCTCGTGGATGTCGATGCTCTTCCGACCAAAGCCATCCCTGTACTTTGACGATGTAAAGTTCACGTGGCCAACTCCCTGCGGAGTTTGCAGGATTGGATATTCATCAGCATCCATATACAGGGACTCGAGGCTGTTTGTGTTGCCCTTGCCACTGAGGATGTTTGGAACACGAGACCCCCATCCAGCATTATAGGTGAACATGCTGTCCACGCCATAGTCTGGCTCGTAGTCATGGTAACCGTTCATGATGGCATTACCAGTGTCCCGATCTTTGGTGATTGGGTTGCGGTAGAGTGCAGGCACATACAGCATGTTGTCTTTAGTTTCGCTGATGCTGAATATAGATGCCCTCTTTTTCTCCTTTGCTTCCCTAAGTGATCGCTCTTGAGCATCGGAATCGCTCTCATAGGCAAGATTCTCCTTCACGACCAGTTCCTCATCGGGTGAGACCATGAAGCGATGGGCAACCTTCTGCGGCTTTTCTCGGTCTCGGCAGTATTTCCGGTAGCATAAGATAGCAAGAGCTTCGATGATTAAAGTCCCCACGAGAACGGCCACGCAGGCACCAATGAGAACTCCAACACTGACTGTGTTTTGGGAGCAATCACAGGGTGGGCACCCGTCTCCTTGCTGTGCCGCTGGTGGTACAACAAGAGCAAGAAGGAGAACCACCACACATACCAGTGGCGTGGCATTGCCGATTGACGTCATCTTGGAAGTCGATTATTACAACCACGTGAAGTTGAAGCGTCACTGGTTTGGAGATGAAGTCATATTACCGTAGCAGATACAAGGAGCAGCTGACAATCTTTTTACCATTGATGGGGATCTGGGAAGCAGAATAAGGAAAACTACATAAATTACATGTACATGCATTGAGAAGTTGACGACATGACAAGCACTGAATCTTGAAGAATAAAAGGACTCCAAAGAAGTACAATTTGTGGTACAATATATAATTTTTACTGAGATTTTGTCCTACAGAAATATACATGTAAACAATAATAGTCAACCAACACATTTGTTCCCCAAAGGTTACACATGTGCACGTTGCGCATTTCAGTTACACAGGCTTTCATAAGTGTTTGCGGAGCCGCATTGTTGGAGAAGTTCTTGATGGTTTAATATGTCAGGTCCACTTTTAGGTTTGCAACACTTAAACTGGCATTCTAGTAGAGGCAGTACAGATGGTGAGTTCTTAATACATGAAAATGATTCCAAAAGGTTTATGTAGCTGAGTACATTAGCTCGAGTACAAACATCCGTCACAGGTCTTTTTAACAAAGTCTTAATCTAGTTCCCTGGTACATTTTTCATTTTGATTTGAAAAAAAAATAATCTCGATGGTTGGCATTATCTAACATTCACCTTGATCTTGACAGTTGGATATAATCTTGTTTAAGTTATTCTTCAAAAATGGATGAATGTATCGACAAACTTTTTGAAGGCGTTTTCCAAGGGTGGTAGCCTTTTCTCATGGGGTAGTGCTTACTTGATTCACTCGTAAACACGTTTGTTGTTTTGATGTTGGAGGCCATTCTTCATTCTTGTCACGTTTTAGGCATACATGGAAGTGCTTTCGAACAGAATTTTTCTCATTCAAATATAAGGCCCAGAGTTTAGCCCGAGGGCGAAAATTTGTTATTGTTGTACTAGTTGTTGGCGAGCTAATTCAACCGAGTGTGGTTTCTCCTGTGAAAGTTTGTTGTGCCTTGGTAGGCTCATAAAGAACGGGCGTGAAACCAAATACACGTCGCCATGAAAAAGAACGATTGAGGTATTGTTAGTGTCTGCTTCAAAACGGTCAGACACTTGTTTGAATTTAAGGAACAAGGGCAGAGTTTAATTTTATCTGCTTCCTGTTCACAAAAGGCTTCTTGCTCTTTGAAAATTCATAGACGGTTTAGATTCATCTCAGCCCAATCTTTGTTGCGGTACTATAAATGCAAGATCGGTATAGCATGGTGTCTAAATGCACCTGTTGAAACAGAATCTTGGCGTACATGTACATGTATCAGGTCATTTATCAGAACTTCTTTCTTTTGTAAGCCCCTATGTATCAACAGGAACGGATCGCTTTAAATTTCAATGTATGACATAATTTTTTTCTATCTTCCACACGATGTATTATGGACTACTCATTTTCAGTCGTTTTATTGAAAATGAAAAGGGGATGCGCTGGAAACCGGACATACTTCTTGTCTTAAGCTTGCATCAAAGAAATTGAAAAAAGTACGAAACTTTACAATAACGGTCCATAGCGACTTCAACATTCCACACAAATCAAGTCCAATGAATGTAAAATGACAAAGTAGCCAATGTGAAATTCACCAAAATTGACCCGCGGACTTGCCCTTCTTAAATGCGGCCACACCTCTTGTGGAAGAATAATTGAATTCTGACGAATCATTTTACAATATCGAATCAGATTGGCACAACACTCAATTGCACAATCCGCTTGGAAAATTTGCGCCCCTGGTGTTCCGCGTTTTCGCTGAGACCTTTAGTAAAGTGACCATAGAGTCGACCTCATTAAATCGCTCAGGCAGCAAATAATTCAAAGGACGGTAGCCATCAACAACAAATGAATTGGCCAAGGGCCGGTTGGGGTTTCCAGTTCTGCGAGAAGAGCAGCTATTAAGTCACGATGCATTAATACCTCAGGTGAGTGGACTACTGGCAAAAGGACCACTGACTAAATACACTTTGGCTAGTGCAACAAATAATTCAACGCTTAGGCAACAAAATTCAAAGCATTGGAGTCACCAACAACAATATCGGTCGAGGGCTGGTTGGAGTTTTATAAGAGCTTATTACACACAGCATATTATACATCTGGTGAACGTGGTGGGGGGGCACTGACCAAATGTACTTTTGGGGTTTCGGTACTTGTCTACCTAACTACATGTGATGCTGGCTTGAATCAATACTTAACGGTAGGGATATACTTTTAGTGAAAGAGAAAGGTTAATATGCATTCTTAAAACTATATAAACTTAATCCAAACACAAATCATCTTTTACATATGAAACTTGCCGTAAGGCTCACGTAAGAAACTGTGTTGTATGACCCCGAATTTTCAAGAAAATCTTAACTTTCCGAGGGAAACATGTTGGACTTTGAAAGATCGGCTTTACGTGATATTTAAAGACTCAACATAACACACTGATAATGAAAATAAACTGCTTTGAAACAAACTATAATTTACCAGACGAGTTTTAATATTTCATGAAGATTTTGGTTATGGATCGCTAGTCACGTACATGTACATGTATTTAGTGCATGTTGGAGCCCCTGTCGAATCGTAAACTTTGCTCACTGAAAAAGCAGCGTTTCCACGTACATGTACACTAAAGTTTAAAAGGCTAAAGAGACCTGTACGTTTTCCATATTTTAGTTCGGTACAGCTTTTATGGCAGGTTTTATATTTTTACCTTACGGGGGCCCCAGTGACATGGTAAAGAAGAGGGACAGCTAGTGAATTCTTTTGATCCGCAAACTGTCAAGAGAGTTAACGTTGCGTGAAAGATAAATGCAAGGATTTCTCCAGTTGGAATGCCGATGTCTTTTTGTCATTGAAAAAGGCCAAGGGGCCTGGAACCGTACAGAAGTAAGAAATGTTGACCACTGAAGCGTATTCACCTTTTGGTATTTGAATTCGATCCATAGTTTACAAGTTTATTGTCGCGGAAATGGTGACAGGTTTTATGTATGTTTGCACCTCACCACAATGGGTGATGGGGCTAACTTGACAAGAGGCCAATTGGAGATGGGGCCGAGGCCTGTGGTCTTCTAATGGCGCTGAGGATCTAGTGCCGGAAACGTGAATAGTTTGTCATTTAATTCCACAATCAAAATTGGAAGTTGCGTTATCTCTTATGGGAGTGCCAAGCACATGTGAAAACCATCACTTCTTTATTCCAGCGCATATGAATATTGCATTTTGGCTTCATAATTTCAACTGGAACTAGTCAAGAAATAGTTATGGAATAACTCATTGTGAAAAAATATAAAGCTTGTACATGTAGAGAACTTGTACGATTTTAGGTTTGAAACTTTCACAAGGCAAACCAAAATGCTTGTCTACGTGTACACGAGTGACGTTTGGATACATACACCCGTTCGTACCTACTGCAGGTACTGTGATTTTGATGACTGAAATTTACTACTTGATGCTAGCTTAATGGAATTGTTTTTACCGTAACTGACTTCGCTTACATCGTTGGGGCAGTTGCGTATCCATGTCTTCGGTCGATGGGAAAGGCTGAATGGATTTTTCCCACGTGAGGATTTTTCATCCTCAAAATAACCTTTAAGCCCTCCCAAAGAAAGATAGTAGTACCGTTTTATGACTGCTGGTGCTTTGAATTAAAATAAAAGTGGCAACATATTTCCATGTGGAAATTTATCCCCCTCCGACTCGATACGCCACTGCCTCGGGCAAAATGAAAGTATCATTATCAAGAATTAAATGCCAATAAGAAATGCACAACACATCGGCCCGTTTATGCCAGGTTCACACAAATCCCGATTTTTACGCCCAATCGTTTAGAATGGCGATTTTTTTTTTTTTTAGTAAAGTGGGAATAGTTCTTATGTGCTTTTAGCAGTTCAGTTAAAGATCGGGAAGTGCCCCAATAATTTTTTCATACTCAAAGTTGTCGTAATGAAATTGGCATAATTCTAAGTCATTCAATATTCTTGACATAATAGCTCCATACTCTAAATCGCAATCGATTGGCTTGATTCGTTCCGAGTCCGATTTCGTTCTTGATTATTTTTGTTTTATTCTTAAGTTTTATAAACAGTGAATTAGGGCTGGTGCCCTTGCATGAATTTCACTTGAAATAGTATCGTCCCTCAGTCAGAGGAGTTAAGTTTTCACTCTAGAATTTAAAGAGTAGACTATTCAAGTCTTGTGAGAGGTTTTGTGAGGGCTAAGATCGGATATGCAACCACACGAAAAAGGGTTCGTGTGCATTTATGTGTGCTATGGTGTGTACCATCCGATACATTGATGACTTAGGTTTTGGGCAAGAAAAGGGCAGGTTGTAAAAGTTCTTCTCATCGGTGCATCTGTGATGCAGTTGCGGATCAAGAGCAACTTTAAATCTGTTAAACATGTATACCTTAGAATAACTAGGGAGAATACATCAAAGAACACACCAATACACTTTCTGGACTCAGTTGTGGCTGTTCGTCATGCATTGTTACTGTTTAATATTTGTCTCTGGCCTAATGAATTTTAGGAGTACGTGATGTGCAACAAGAAATACACCGATAGTGGAAAGCCACGTTTGTCTAGAAACGGAAGCAGATAACAGAAAATCCGTTTAACCTGCTTATCGAAATTTAGAAAGCTGACTAAAAGTCGGAGCCTGGCGTTTCGATCGAAAGAATCTGTTACAAGTTGCCATGACATTTGAGTTCATTTCTGAATGAAATCTCAAAAGGGAAGGATTCTGCTGGGATCGGAGCAGCACGTCGGCAAGCCTTTGTCTATCCCTGTCAACTTCATGATCAGAAAATGAACGTGGATTAAATTACTCGACAACAGTTATCATAGAGCCTAACAACCACAATATCGGAAACTGTGGTGCATTTGAAAAGCTGTGGGGATGGATTATATCGCTTATAAGTTCCGGGCGTAACAAGCAACATGATAACTTACCGGAACAGCAACTAGTGTCCGCTAGAGAAACAACTAATCTGGAAGTATATTATCCGTAAAGGTTAATAGACACCATATCATCCACGACTTTGCTAATGCTAGGTCGAATTGCCGGATCCATGCAACACTGGCACCAGTAAAGCAAGCAAACATGTCCACGGTCTCTGCTGTGCCGAACCCACCTAACGTTGGAGCTCGAAAGCCTCAGTTCTTTAAAACCGGTATGCACATAATTATAGCTCATACGTTGCACACTAACTACCAACAAGAGACCTCAGCACAAGCAGTTACGGACCAGTGGAGAGGCACAATGGTCCCTTCGATCCGACTACCAATGAATTCTTTCGATTCTTTTCTTTTTCTTCCACAGTAAAATCTCCTGTGAGGTATTTACGTCTGGGTAAATTTACAACAATAATGGAATTTAAATCCGCACTCTATCACCAGCCGTGTACACAGCGTAGGCCTACATGTAAATGTCATGAGCGAGAACACTTGGAATTGCGTAATATAATGCATAAATCACACACTGGCTTCAAAGTTATATAAACTCGTGGAAGTTAGAAAACGTAAATTGCTTTCATCACCTTCTTAATTCAGTAGCAAATATTGACAAACTAACAAGTAAACAGAGGGTAGCTGTTACAGTCTATAATGACCGAACGGGCTTTGAGATGTACGATTTTGAGGTTATGTATATAACAATTATTAAGGGAAGGCCGTGCTTACGGAACAAACTGCGCGTTTTATTTTTTTGTGTTTTACTTTGCCGCATCTTCATTGCACAGTATGCAATGAACGACTTTAAAAAACTTTAATTGACATGAATGAATTACTTATATATACAATATATAATATATATACAATATTACAAAAGAGTGAAAAAATCTAAAGACCTGGATTTTTAAACTGCTAACTTTGATCGTCAGCTGATAATCGACAGAATTCTCAAGAAAATTTAGCATGATGTTTGCTCACATCATAATGTTTGAATATAGGAGCCCATGGCATTGTCATTTCATGCCATTCTTGTTTTGTTTTGTTTTGTTTCGTTTGTTTGTAAACTTTCGACCATGTTTAGTTTGAATCAACATACAAATGGGGTACTTGTGCGCGTGAAAATTGAACTGTAGGTTAAACAATCACGCCTGAGTATTCATCGAGGCATAATTTTGTCAACAGCAAAGAATTTCACAAATTTCATCCTGAGTTTCTCCAACCTCGGAAGGAGACGACGCGCAGAAGTTAAACTGTACAATGAAAACAAGACTATTATACGTATAAATCAAAGGTGTTTACGGACAGCAAATTAGGCACTCGATAAAACTCCCAGCCAATGAAAATAAAGTTTTATGCATGTTTTCCATTCAGTCAACCAAGAAACAAACTATCGTCTGTTCCCCGACTCTTATGATAACGCTTCGCATATTTCTCCAAACAACTCCGGCTCCTGCTAAATAAACCACAAAAGACCTCCAAACTTCACGATGGTTACCATGACGAAACGGGAACGTGGTCGCAGAAATTTATTGTTCGCTCACTCAAAGACCCGCCCAGGATTAGTTCCACGTTGACGGTCATGGGAACAAAACATTGCAAAGTGAAATGAAACCCTCAGCATAATACGCCTTCAGAATACAAGGCCAAGAACAATCCACAGTAAACGCTCAGGTGTCAAAGGAGTCAGAGAGTCGCTTACAAGTCCGAAGGCTACAGGAATATCGAGTGAATCATAAACTCCAACGCTGTGGGAAAATTTTCTCTTTAGACAAAAGGACAACTTTCATGTTGACATATCTCACTTACAAGTCAACTTGGAATGTAACTTTTCTGTTTTTGTGTCAACATTTTGCGAACGCACAACGATTGCAAAATTACTGAACACTGATCATTGTACATGCATTCAAATTAAGAACATATATTCAAAATAAGGTTAGGGAGTGGCTAAAGGGGGTTATGCTTTTTTCATAACGTACTGTGTTCTCAAGTTAACTGGTGAATCTAATCATTTTAACCGATGAGTCGGAATAATTTAACATATGAGACGGGTTTGTATAATTATTGGGGTTTGTCGGTTTAAATGAAGCGCAATGTTGGAGAGCATCTTAACTAATCTTACATCAAAGACCGTAAAATTATAGCACTGTAGCTGAATTTACACAGGGAAAACTGCTTTGTTTGTTACTTGTGTTAATTTTTGAAGGTCATTGCCCATCTTCCAAAAATTCAAGGTAAATCGTTTCTCGCTTCAGATATCCCCTAAGAGAAACTGAGAAAGACAGACGCTTGCATGCCCGGAAAATAATCAGTTTTGGTTTCAAGGCTATCCCGCTTCTAACAATTTCCCAATGAGGCCTCTTTAACTTGTACTTCAATTGAACATCGAACAATGAAGTGCCCTACCTCTTTCCACGCATGCCAAGTATTCACTTGATATGGACAATAATACACTCTCTTGTTGCCTTGTAAATACCACCAACTTATACAGTAGTTTTCAAAGTTTTTCAGCAATTCGTGATCAATCACGTCATGCTGTCTGTGTGGGCTTACTCTCAGCTTTGCAGTTGGAGAACTTTATCCTGTCAAATAAGAAGCAATCTCAATCGCTTTCTGTGCAAGTTTGCGTGGTTCTGGTCCAACCCTCCACTTTCCATTCTTCACAAAATTTGGATACACAAGTGATTATTCTCTCCTAGTGATGTAGGTCTCGAGGCAGGTCTCGGTGTCGAGATCCGTCGGTCTATCTCTCTCTCTCTCTTCCCCTCCCACCCAGTCTTTTGAAATGCAAATCTTACTTTTAAATAAAGCAAGTAGAAAAATCAGAAGAAGGCCTTTACTTCATACCTAACAGGTTACTTTGGATCTTGATCAAAGTTTTAAGACCAATGCACCACCCAATGGTTTTAGTGGTTTTACACCTGTAGAATGTTCTTGTAATTGATTCAATCCCGCTCGTCAAGCACGCTAAAGTGATCAATACAGTTTTTGCTCGCTCCGTTAATACCAAGTTGACCCCGTAATCTTTCCTCAAAACTTTTATAGCTCAATGTATGCGATCCTTTTCAATTCGAACTGCGTCACAGACTGCAATGAAAATCAGTCTTTATTTTCAAAGAGGTAGACCATTGCGTTTGTATTAAAGGGAACTTTAGGCATACCATAAGTGTAGCCTGTATGTAACATAGAGAAACATGAGATATAGACATTTTTAATTGCCTCTTTAAGAGCAAGAATGAATTTGACGAAAAAAATGGAATGAAGAAAAAAATGGAGATTTAGTTAAGCGGAAGATACACGGAAACGAAGCTGCTGTGTTTGTCTTTTAGATCGCAATATTGACCTTCAGCTAAATTGTGTGCTTTAATTCTCAGTAAAGGAAAATAACGTTC
>NW_028257791.1:32500-43157 GCF_054643075.1 Acanthaster planci | reverse complement strand
CTGCGTTCTTCATCGGCGCACGAGCCGAGTGATCCACCGCCGAGAATTGTCTCTGGTTTTGGGGGGTTTGGGCTCTGTCCATCACCTCTCGATAACCGCGCCGGTGGCCCGGGCGCGGAGCATCCAGCTTTCTCTTCGGCGAGCCGAAAAAAAAACCACCGGCGGGAGCCGGGCCGAGCGGGGACCGGTCGCCTCTCGCGCGGCGGCCCCCTTCCCCAAGGGGGGCCGCTCCGACCGCGTCTCACCGATCCCCCCGGTCCATTCGAGGCCGAGCCCCGGCGTCCCGGGGCCCCGGCGAGCGCCGGGAGTCCCGCGCCCACGCGGCGCGGGCTCCGGCGCACTCCGGCGTGGGCCACTCCCGCCTACACCCGGAAGACAGCACGGTGGCCGGCCCTCCCCGCCCGGGCGGACGGAAGGGGGCCGGCCGGGCACGCTCTCTCACTGCTCGGTAATGATCCTTCCGCAGGTTCACCTACGGAAACCTTGTTACGACTTTTACTTCCTCTAAATGATCAAGTTCGATCGTCTTCCGGGCGCACGAGCGAGGCGCCGGGGGCGCCCCGCCGCGGCCCGTCCGAGGATCTCACTAAACCATTCAATCGGTAGTAGCGACGGGCGGTGTGTACAAAGGGCAGGGACGTAATCAACGCGAGCTGATGACTCGCGCTTACTGGGAATTCCTCGTTCAAGGGAGACAATTGCAACTCCCTATCCCAAGCACGAATGAGGTTCAACGGATTGCCCAGACCTTCCGGCCAAGGGCGGCTACCCGCTGATCCCTTCAGTGTAGCGCGCGTGCGGCCCCGAACATCTAAGGGCATCACAGACCTGTTATTGCTCAATCTCGCGTGGCTGAACGCCACTTGTCCCTCTAAGAAGTCAGCGCCCGGCGCGGCGGCCGGCGCGACTATTTAGCAAGCCAGAGTCTCGTTCGTTATCGGAATTAACCAGACAAATCGCTCCACCAACTAAGAACGGCCATGCACCACCACCCACAGAATCAAGAAAGAGCTCTCAATCTGTCAATCCTCACTGTGTCCGGGCCGGGTGAGTTTCCCCGTGTTGAGTCAAATTAAGCCGCAGGCTCCACTCCTGGTGGTGCCCTTCCGTCAATTCCTTTAAGTTTCAGCTTTGCAACCATACTTCCCCCGGAACCCAAAGACTTTGGTTTCCCGCAGACTGCCCGCCGCGTCATTGGAGTAACGCCGGCGGATCGCCAGTCGGCATCGTTTATGGTTAGAACTAGGGCGGTATCTGATCGCCTTCGAACCTCTAACTTTCGTTCTTGATTAATGAAAACATTCTTGGCAAATGCTTTCGCAGTCGGTCGTCTTGCGGCGATCCAAGAATTTCACCTCTCACACCGCAATACGAATGCCCCCGTCAGTCCCTCTTAATCATTACCTCGAGTTCCGAAAACCAACGCAATAGAACCGAGGTCCTATTCCATTATTCCATGCTCTGCTGTCCAGGCGGTCGGCCTGCTTTGAACACTCCAATTTTTTCAAAGTAAACGTTTCGGCCGCGCTCGGCACTCAGTCAAGAGAACCGGGCGGAGACCGAGAGGAAGGCCAGGCGGGCAGTGGCGCGCCTTGCGGCGGACCGCCAGCCTGCGCCCAAGATCCAACTACGAGCTTTTTAACTGCAGCAATTTTAATATACGCTATTGGAGCTGGAATTACCGCGGCTGCTGGCACCAGACTTGCCCTCCAATAGATCCTCGTTAAAGGATTTAAAGTGTACTCATTCCAATTACAGGGCCTCGAAAGAGTCCTGTATTGCTATTTTTCGTCACTACCTCCCCGTGTCGGGAGTGGGTAATTTGCGCGCCTGCTGCCTTCCTTGGATGTGGTAGCCGTTTCTCAAGCTCCCTCTCCGGAATCGAACCCTGATTCTCCGTTACCCGTTACGACCATGGTAGGCGCATAACGTACCATCGAAAGTTGATAGGGCAGACATTCGAAGGATCCGTCGCCGGTGCGAAGACCGTGCGATCGGCCAGGTTATCCAGAGTTCACCAACGGAGCCGGGACGGGCCCGGGTTGGTCTTGTTCCTAATAAGAGCACGCCTCCCGCAAGGTCGGCGCTTGCTGGCATGTATTAGCTCTAGAATTACCACAGTTATCCATGTAGGGGGATGCGCTCCAAGGAACCATAACTGATTTAATGAGCCATCCGCAGTTTCGCTTGGTAAAGCTTTTACTTAGACATGCATGGCTTAATCTTTGAGACAAGCATATGACTACTGGCAGGATCAACCAGGTAGCCCCTCGGGGCCGGGGCCCGCCACCTCGGGCCCTCCGGACTGCTCGGCCGCGCCGCGGCTGCCGGGCCGCGGCGCCGGAGTCCTGCGCCTCTCCGCTCTGGTTCGCCGCCGGGCCTCCGCTCCCTCCGGCCCGCCGCCGGTCCCTCGCCCTCTCCGGCCCGGCCGGGGCGGCGCTTCCTCTCCTTCCCCCGGGCGCGCGGGCGGCCGCTGGAATGCCGCCCGCCGTCCCGGTGCGCCGGCCTCCTCTCGCCTCGATCCCGGAGGGGGCGGCCGGACCAGCCGGGGAGGCTGGCCCGGCTTGAGCTCCCTCCGTCTGGGGGGTCCCCGATCGGGGATCCTGCCTGCCGCCGCCGGGGCTGCGGCTCGGCGCGACCGCGGGGCGCCGCCCGCCGCCTGCTCGGCGGGCGTGCCGCGGGATCGCTCGCGGCTCCGGCCGCGGGGGGCCGCTGCCTGGCCGGCTCTCCGGGCCTGGGACGCCGCCGAGCGACGTCAGTGCGCCTTGGGCTGCCGGGACCCGGCGGAGGTCGGGTGCGACCCGCCCCAGGGCGGGCCGGTCCCTCCGCTCCGCGGAAGCTGCCGGGCCAATCCGGACCTCGCAGATGTTGCTGCTCGGGGGCAGCGGAGAGCCCGCCGCTCTCCGAGGGGTCCTGGCTCCCCTCTCTCTCCCTCGCTCTCTTCCCGCTCGCTCGTCCGCAGCGGGCCGGGCTGCACCATCGCACCTCCCGTCCCGGGGTCCGGCAGAAACGGCGACCCCGGGAGCGACCTTTCCCACACCTCTTCAGCAAGGCCGGGCGGGCCTGGCCGACGCTCTTCCGGGCAAGAAGGGTCGGCCGGCCGCGCCGAGTAACGCCGTTGGCGGAGCGCCCGGCGGGCCTCCCGGCGGGGCGGCGGACCGCCACTTTTTTCTCCGCACCTCCCGTCCCGGGTCTCTCCGGCAGGGCCGGCCGCGGCCCGGGAGCGGCCTCTTCGACACCTCTAAGCAAGGCCGGGCGGGCCTGGCCGACGCTCTTCCGGGCAAGAAGGGTCGGCCGGCCGCGCCGAGTAACGCCGTTGGCGGAGCGCCCGGAGGGCCTCCCGGCGGGGCGGCGGACCGCCACTTTTTGTTCCGCACCTCCCGTCCCGGGTCTCTCCGGCAGGGCCGGAAGCGGCCCGGGATCGGCCTGTCCGACACCTCCTCGGCAAGGCCGGGCGGGCCTGGCCGACGCTCTTCCGGGCAAGAAGGGTCGGCCGGCCGCGCCGAGTAACGCCGTTAGCGGAGCGCCCGGAGGGCCTCCCGGCGGGGCGGCGGGCCGCCACTTTTGTTCCGCACCTCCCGTGCCGGGTCTCTCCGGTGCGGGGCTTGTCCAGACCCCAGGGGGAATAGCACCGAAGGCTCCGGCTCAACCGCGTGGGAATCTCTATAGACTGTATGGACAATATATGGCTGTACTGATTCAAGGCAGCTCGATCGGAGCTCGAGACCACCCTCCCCCTATAAATAGGCAAACCAGGGAGTGGGGGTTAAGGTCCAAAATGCTCTCATTGAAATACGCACGTTTTGGGCCCAACCTGTCCCGGCGCAAAGCCCTCTCAGGGGCCTTGGGTGGGCCGGCGAGCCGATTGACGGCAGGCCCGGAGGCGCCCGGCCCGCTCTCCGCGGGCGACCCCGGACATCCGAACCTCTCGGACCAGGTTTTCCGAAGAAGGCGATTCACCGCGCCGCACCACCCGCCCCGCCGGCCTCAAGCCGTTTTCGTCCCGGGAGGCGTGTCGGAAATGCACGGCTTAAGGGGGGCCGCGTGCGGCTGCGGCGAGTTTTTTTTTCCGCCAGGACGGCAATCGGCCGCCCCGCAGCACCAGTCCCCGCCGCTCCGGAGCCGGGCTCGTCCAGACCCGAGGGGGAATCGCTCCGGTGCCTTGGGCTCCGCCGTGCGGGAATGGCCGCATCGTGTGGACGATGGGATGGGCTGTACTGATATCTGGCTCGAGACCATCCTCCCCCCTATAAATAGGCAAACCAGGGAGTGGGGGTTAAGGTCCAAAACGCTCTCATTGAAATACGCACGTTTCGGGCCCAACCTGTCCCGGCGCAAAGCCCTCTCGGAGGCCTTGGGTGGGCCGGCGAGCCGACGGACGGCAGGCCCGGAGGCGCCCGGCCCGCTCTCCGCGGGCGACTTCGGACATCCGAACCTCTCGGACCAGGATTTCCGAGGAAGGCGATTCACCGCGCCGCACCACCCGCCCCGCCGGCCTCCAGCCGTTTTCGCCCGGGGAGGCGTGTCGGAAATGCACGGCTTTAGGGGGGCCGCGTGGGGCTGCGGCGGTGTTTTTTTTTTCCTCCCCGAGACGGCAGTCGGCCGCGCCGCACCACCAGCCCCCGCCGGCCCGGCGCCGTTTTCGCCCGGGGAAGCGTGTCGGAAATGCACGGCTTGAGGCGGAGGACGTGCGGCGGTTTTACCCGAGGATGACGATGCACCGCGCCGGGCCGACCGTCCCGCCGCTCCGGAGCCGGTTTCGCCCGAGGAACCGCTGTGGAGCCTCCACGGTGTCGGAAATGCACGGCTTGAAGGGGACGACGCGCGGCTGCGGCGGTTTTCCCACAGGACGCCAATTCACCGCGCAGCACCGACCGAGCTTCGACGAACAACCAGACGACGGAACACTACAGACACTGCTCTCCCCACTTGTTCGGTGGCATGCGGCTCTACTGAAGCTTCCGCATTCCCGCTGCCTCTTTTTATAAGCGGGGACCATTGTGAAGCCCGCGTTTGTGATGCAAAATCGGTCTTTTCGTTGCCGGGCGACAGACAAAGGCCGATTACCATATACGCGGGTCTGCCTTCTTTCACCGTGTTCGCTCGAGCGTGGGCCCAGAACAATGGCCGAAAAGCGGGCAGAGGATCTCCGTTATTACGGCGGCTACGGCCGCCCCGGGCTGGGAAGGCTGCTCTAATTCCCTACTACCGCACCAGCGGTTGCCCGTTCCGGGGGCCGGCCAACGTCATTCCGTTCACCGCACCGCCCCGGAGCTCGGGGCCTCGGTCGTGTCGGAAACGCACGGCTTTGGCCGGGCGACGCGCGGCTGCGGCGGTTTTGCCGGGACGGCAATTCACCGTGCCGCCGCCGGGGAGCCGGGCTCTCGAGCTCGGGGCTCGGTCGTGTCGGAAATGCACGGCTCGAAACGGACGACGCGTGGCTGCCCCGCCTGCTGGCGGCCGGAGCTGAGCTCGCACCACCCGCCCCGCCCCGCCGGGATCGGCGGGGGAATCGTGTCGGAAACGCACGGCTTTGGGCCGGCGACGCGCGGCTGCGGCGGTTTTCCCGAGAGGGCAATTCACCGCGCCGCACCCACCGTGCCGTCGCCGGGGAGCCGGGCTCCCGAGCTAGGGGCTCGGTCGTGTCGGAAACGCACGGCCTCAGCGGGGCCGCGTGCGGTTTTCACCGGACGGGAATTCACCGCGAGGCACCGCGGGTCCCCTCGGGCCAGCGGGCCCGCCGCCCGGCCGGCCGGTGTCTCCTTCGCCGCACCGTCGGGGGGATTTCTCAGGCCGGGCCGGGGCCGCCGGGCCCGGCGGCGTGCCGCGCGCCGCCGGCGGCGGGCCTGGGACGGGCCAGGAAATCGGATCGGGGCCGGTCAAATTTTGGCCCTGCTGACGGAGACACCCTCCCCCCTATAAATAGGCAAACCAGGGAGTGGGGGTTAAGGTCCAAAACGCTCTCATTGAAATACGCACGTTTCGGGCCCAACAGACCCCGACGAGAGACGCTCTCGAGGGCCGGGGTGCCTCTATGACGCGTTCGCGGGTGGGGACGAGTCGGTTTTTGCGCCCGAGTCGGGTCGAAACCGGAGATCCGACATTTCGCGGACCACCAAGTCCGAGGAAGAAAAGTCCAGCGGGGCGCCACGCCACGCCGCCCGTCCGGCGCCCGCGGCGGGACCGTCGCCGCCCGCTGCGAGACTGCTGCCCCGGGCCGGAGGCCCCGGTCCCTCCCCGCCCGGCCGCCCGCCCCGCCGCTCCCCCAGAGCCCTCCTGCCGGCTGTACCGCCCACCCCGCCTTTCCAGTGGGCCGGGGGCGGCCCTCTCGGCCTGGCGAGCCCGGCGGCCCGTCCCGGCGTTCGCGGGTGGGGACGAGTCGGTTTTTGCGCCCGAGTCGGGCCGAAACCGGAGATCCGACATTTCGCGGACCACCAAGTCCGAGGAAGAAAAGTCCAGCGGGGCGCCACGCCACGCCGCCCGTCCGGCGCCCGCGGCGGGACCGTCGCCGCCCGCTGCGAGACTGCTGCCCCGGGCCGGAGGCCCCGGTCCCTCCCCGCCCGGCCGCCCGCCCCGCCGCTCCCCCAGAGCCCTCCTGCCGGCTGTACCGCCCACCCCGCCTTTCCAGTGGGCCGGGGGCGGCCCTCTCGGCCTGGCGAGCCCGGCGGCCCGTCCCGGCGTTCGCGGGTGGGGACGAGTCGGTTTTTGCGCCCGAGTCGGGCCGAAACCGGAGATCCGACATTTCGCGGACCACCAAGTCCGAGGAAGATAAGTCCAGCGGGGCGCCACGCCACGCCGCCCGTCCGGCGCCCGCGGCGGGACCGTCGCCGCCCGCTGCGAGACTGCTGCCCCGGGCCGGAGGCCCCGGTCCCTCCCCGCCCGGCCGCCCGCCCCGCCGCTCCCCCAGAGCCCTCCTGCCGGCTGTACCGCCCACCCCGCCTTTCCAGTGGGCCGGGGGCGGCCCTCTCGGCCTGGCGAGCCCGGCGGCCCGTCCCGGCGTTCGCGGGTGGGGACGAGTCGGTTTTTGCGCCCGAGTCGGGTCGAAACCGGAGATCCGACTTTTCTCGGACCACCAAGTCCATGGAAGAAAACTCCAGCGGGGCGCCACGCCACGCCGCCCGTCCGGCGCCCGCGGCGGGACCGTCGCCGCCCGCTGCGAGACTGCTGCCCCGGGCCGGAGGCCCCGGTCCCTCCCCGCCCGGCCGTCCGCCCCGCCGCTCCCCCAGAGCCCTCCTGCCGGCTGTACCGCCCACCCCGCTTTTCAAGTGGGCCGGGGGCGGCCCTCTCGGCCCGCCTAGCCCGGCGGCCCGTCCCGGCGCTCGCCGGTGGGGCCGAGTCGGTTTCTGCGCCCGAGTCGGGTCGAGACCGGAGATTCGACATTTCTCAAAACACCGACTCCCGGGGAGATCTCTCCAGCGGGCGCCCGAGCGAAGCCGCCCGTCACGGCGCCCGCTCGCCGGTGGGGCCGAACCGGTTTTTGCGCCCGAGTCGGCTCGAGACCGGAGATCCAGCCTTTGGCCGAACACCCAGTCCGTTTAAGATCTCCTCAGCGGGCGCCCCCCGCCACGTCGCCCGTCCGGCTCCCGCTGCGAGACTCTGTCACCGGGACCGACTTGGCAACTCGCCACCCCGCTGCCGCTCCCCCGGAGCCCTCCTGCGGGGTATGCCGCCAACCCGGGATTTCGAGGCAGTTGGGGGCGGCCCACTGAGACTCGCCGCCCAGCAGCTCATCCCGTCGCTACCGGCGGGCCCTCCTGCGGGACACGCCGCCGACCCGGGATTTCAAGTCGGGTCGGGGGGCCGGACACCTCGGCCTTGCGGCCGGGCCGCCCGTCCCGGCGCTCGCTCGCCGGTGGGGCCGAGTCGGTTTTTGCGCCCGAGTCGGCTCGAACCCGGAGATCCCACATTTGTGAGGAACACCGAGTCCCGGGAAGATCTCTCCAGCGGGCGCCCCCGCCACGCCGCCCGCCCGGCACCCTCGGCGGGACCGGTCCCCGCCCGCCCCGCGGCCCCTCGCGGCGGGACACCGGGACCGACCTGGCAACTCGCCGCCCCGGCGCCGCTGCGCCGTAGCCCTCCTGCGGGCTGCACCCCCGACCCCGCTTTTCCAGTCAGGTGGGGGGCCGGCCCCCTGAGACTCGCGGCCGGGCAGCCCGTCACGGCAGCCCGCTCGCCGGTGGGGCCGAGTCGGTTTTTGCGCCCGAGTCGGGTCGAGACCGGAGATCCCGCATTTCGCGAAACGCCGAGTCCCAAGAGGAAATCTTCAGCGGGCGCCTCCGCAACGCCGCCCGCCCGGCACCCGCGGCCCGACCGGTCCCCGCCCGCCCCGCGGCCCCTCGCGGCGGGACACCGGGACCGACCTGGCAACTCGCCGGCCCTGCGCCGCTGCGCCGTAGCCCTCCTGCGGGACAGGCCGCCGACCCCGCTTTTCAAGTCAGGTGGGGGGCCGGCCCCCTGAGCCTCGCGGCCCGGCAGCCCGTCACGGCCGCCCGCTCGCCGGTGGGGCCGAGTCGGTTTTTGCGCCCGAGTCGGGTCGAGACCGGAGATCCCGCATTTCGCGAAACGCCAAGTCCCAAGAGGAAATCTTCAGCGGGCGCCCGCGCGAGGCCGCCCGTCCGGCGCCCGCGGCCTGACCGGTCCCCGCCCGCCCCGCGGCCCCTCGCGGCGGGGCACCGGGACCGACCTGGCAACTCGCCTCCCCTGCGCCGCTGCGTCATTGCCCACCTGCGGGACACACCGCCGACCCGGAATTTCAAGTCAGGTGGGGGGCCGGCCCCCTCGACCTCGCGGCCCGGGCCGCCCGTCCCGGCGCTCGCTCGCCGGTGGGGCCGAGTCGGTTTCTGCGCCCGAGTCGGGTCGCACCGGAGATCCCTTTTTTCCCCCCAACACCCAGTCCGTTGAAGATCTCCTCAGCGGGCGCCCCCGCCACGTCGCCCGTCCGGCTCCCGCTGCGAGACTCCGGCGCCGGGACCGACTTGGCAACTCGCCACCCCGCCGCCGTTCCCTCTGAGCCCTCCTGCGGGGTATGCCGCCAACCCAGGATTTCCAGTCAGTTGGGGGCGGCCCACTGAGACTCGCCGCCCAGCAGCTCATCCCGTCGCTACCGGCGAGCCCTCCTGCGGGACACGCCGCCGACCCGGGATTTCAAGTCGGGTCGGGGGGCCGGACCCCTCGGCCTCGCGGCCGGGCAGGCCGTCACGGCCGCCCGCTCCCCGGTGGGGCCGAGTCGGTTTCTGCGCCCGAGTCGGGTCGAGACCGGAGATCCCACATTTCTCAAAACACCGAGTCCCGGGGAGATCTCTCCAGCGGGCGCCCGCGCGAGGCCGCCCGTCCGGCGCCCGCGGCCTGACCGGTCCCCGCCCGCCCCGCGGCCCCTCGCGGCGGGGCACCGGGACCGACCTGGCAACTCGCCTCCCCTGCGCCGCTGCGTCATTGCCCACCTGCGGGACACACCGCCGACCCGGAATTTCAAGTCAGGTGGGGGGCCGGCCCCCTCGACCTCGCGGCCCGGGCCGCCCGTCCCGGCGCTCGCTCGCCGGTGGGGCCGAGTCGGTTTCTGCGCCCGAGTCGGGTCGCACCGGAGATCCCTTTTTTCCCCCCAACACCCAGTCCGTTTCAGATCTCCTCAGCGGGCGCCCCCGCGACGTCGCCCGTCCGGCCCCCGCTGCGAGACTCTGTCACCGGGACCGACTTGGCAACTCGCCACCCCGCCGCCGCTCCCCCCGAGCCCTCCTGCGGGGTACGCTGGCAACCCGGGATTTCCAGTCGGTCGGGGGCGGCCCCCCGAGACTCGCCGCCCAGCAGCTCATCCCGTCGCTACCGGCGAGCCCGCCTGCGGGACACACCGCCAACCCGGGATTTCAAGTCAGGTCGGGGGGCCGGACCCCTCGGCCCCGCGGCCCGTCCCGCCGCCCGCTCGCCGGTGGGGCCGAGTCGGTTTCTGCGCCCGAGTCGGGTCGAAACCGGAGATCTCCCATTTCTTAAAACACCGAGTCCCGGCAAGATCTCTTCAGCGGGCGCCAGCGCAACGCCGCCCGTCCGGCGCCCGCTCGCCGGTGGGGCCGAGTCGGTTTTTGCGCCCGAGTCGGGTGGATACCGGAGATCCGACATTTCTCAAAACACTCAGTCCCGGCGAGATCTCCTCGGCGGGCGCCCCCGCGAGGCCGCCCGTCCGGCGCCCGCGGCCTGACCGGTCCCCGCCCGCTGCCAGACTCTGTCACCGGGACCGACTTGGCAACTCGCCACCCCGGCGCTGCTCCCCCAGAGCCCTCCTGCGGGGTATACCGCCGAACCCGGGATTTCAAGTCAGTTGGGGGCGGCCCCCGGGACCCGCCGCCCAGCAGCTCGTCCCGGGCCGCCGGGCGTGCGCCGGCTCGCTCCGCCGTCTCTCCCGGCGGGCCCTCCTGCGGGACACGCCGCCGACCCCGCTTTTCAAGTCAGGTCGGGGGGCCGGACCCCTCGGCCTCGCGGCCCCGCTGCCCGTCCCGCCGCCCGCTCGCCGGTGGGGCCGAGTCGGTTTCTGCGCCCGAGTCGGGTCGATCCCGGAGATCCCCCACTTCTCAAAACACCGAGTCCCGGGGGATGTCTCCAGCGGGCGCCCACTCAACGCCGCCCGTCCGGCGCCCGCGGCCCGACCGGTCCCCGCCCGCTGCCAGAC
>NW_028257791.1:17500-25000 GCF_054643075.1 Acanthaster planci | reverse complement strand
CCGGCCCGCCGCCGGTCCCTCGCCCTCTCCGGCCCGGCCGGGGCGGCGCTTCCTCTCCTTCCCCCGGGCGCGCGGGCGGCCGCTGGAATGCCGCCCGCCGTCCCGGTGCGCCGGCCTCCTCTCGCCTCGATCCCGGAGGGGGCGGCCGGACCAGCCGGGGAGGCTGGCCCGGCTTGAGCTCCCTCCGTCTGGGGGGTCCCCGATCGGGGATCCTGCCTGCCGCCGCCGGGGCTGCGGCTCGGCGCGACCGCGGGGCGCCGCCCGCCGCCTGCTCGGCGGGCGTGCCGCGGGATCGCTCGCGGCTCCGGCCGCGGGGGGCCGCTGCCTGGCCGGCTCTCCGGGCCTGGGACGCCGCCGAGCGACGTCAGTGCGCCTTGGGCTGCCGGGACCCGGCGGAGGTCGGGTGCGACCCGCCCCAGGGCGGGCCGGTCCCTCCGCTCCGCGGAAGCTGCCGGGCCAATCCGGACCTCGCAGATGTTGCTGCTCGGGGGCAGCGGAGAGCCCGCCGCTCTCCGAGGGGTCCTGGCTCCCCTCTCTCTCCCTCGCTCTCTTCCCGCTCGCTCGTCCGCAGCGGGCCGGGCTGCACCATCGCACCTCCCGTCCCGGGGTCCGGCAGAAACGGCGACCCCGGGAGCGACCTTTCCCACACCTCTTCAGCAAGGCCGGGCGGGCCTGGCCGACGCTCTTCCGGGCAAGAAGGGTCGGCCGGCCGCGCCGAGTAACGCCGTTGGCGGAGCGCCCGGCGGGCCTCCCGGCGGGGCGGCGGACCGCCACTTTTTTCTCCGCACCTCCCGTCCCGGGTCTCTCCGGCAGGGCCGGCCGCGGCCCGGGAGCGGCCTCTTCGACACCTCTAAGCAAGGCCGGGCGGGCCTGGCCGACGCTCTTCCGGGCAAGAAGGGTCGGCCGGCCGCGCCGAGTAACGCCGTTGGCGGAGCGCCCGGAGGGCCTCCCGGCGGGGCGGCGGACCGCCACTTTTTGTTCCGCACCTCCCGTCCCGGGTCTCTCCGGCAGGGCCGGAAGCGGCCCGGGATCGGCCTGTCCGACACCTCCTCGGCAAGGCCGGGCGGGCCTGGCCGACGCTCTTCCGGGCAAGAAGGGTCGGCCGGCCGCGCCGAGTAACGCCGTTAGCGGAGCGCCCGGAGGGCCTCCCGGCGGGGCGGCGGGCCGCCACTTTTGTTCCGCACCTCCCGTGCCGGGTCTCTCCGGTGCGGGGCTTGTCCAGACCCCAGGGGGAATAGCACCGAAGGCTCCGGCTCAACCGCGTGGGAATCTCTATAGACTGTATGGACAATATATGGCTGTACTGATTCAAGGCAGCTCGATCGGAGCTCGAGACCACCCTCCCCCTATAAATAGGCAAACCAGGGAGTGGGGGTTAAGGTCCAAAATGCTCTCATTGAAATACGCACGTTTTGGGCCCAACCTGTCCCGGCGCAAAGCCCTCTCAGGGGCCTTGGGTGGGCCGGCGAGCCGATTGACGGCAGGCCCGGAGGCGCCCGGCCCGCTCTCCGCGGGCGACCCCGGACATCCGAACCTCTCGGACCAGGTTTTCCGAAGAAGGCGATTCACCGCGCCGCACCACCCGCCCCGCCGGCCTCAAGCCGTTTTCGTCCCGGGAGGCGTGTCGGAAATGCACGGCTTAAGGGGGGCCGCGTGCGGCTGCGGCGAGTTTTTTTTTCCGCCAGGACGGCAATCGGCCGCCCCGCAGCACCAGTCCCCGCCGCTCCGGAGCCGGGCTCGTCCAGACCCGAGGGGGAATCGCTCCGGTGCCTTGGGCTCCGCCGTGCGGGAATGGCCGCATCGTGTGGACGATGGGATGGGCTGTACTGATATCTGGCTCGAGACCATCCTCCCCCCTATAAATAGGCAAACCAGGGAGTGGGGGTTAAGGTCCAAAACGCTCTCATTGAAATACGCACGTTTCGGGCCCAACCTGTCCCGGCGCAAAGCCCTCTCGGAGGCCTTGGGTGGGCCGGCGAGCCGACGGACGGCAGGCCCGGAGGCGCCCGGCCCGCTCTCCGCGGGCGACTTCGGACATCCGAACCTCTCGGACCAGGATTTCCGAGGAAGGCGATTCACCGCGCCGCACCACCCGCCCCGCCGGCCTCCAGCCGTTTTCGCCCGGGGAGGCGTGTCGGAAATGCACGGCTTTAGGGGGGCCGCGTGGGGCTGCGGCGGTGTTTTTTTTTTCCTCCCCGAGACGGCAGTCGGCCGCGCCGCACCACCAGCCCCCGCCGGCCCGGCGCCGTTTTCGCCCGGGGAAGCGTGTCGGAAATGCACGGCTTGAGGCGGAGGACGTGCGGCGGTTTTACCCGAGGATGACGATGCACCGCGCCGGGCCGACCGTCCCGCCGCTCCGGAGCCGGTTTCGCCCGAGGAACCGCTGTGGAGCCTCCACGGTGTCGGAAATGCACGGCTTGAAGGGGACGACGCGCGGCTGCGGCGGTTTTCCCACAGGACGCCAATTCACCGCGCAGCACCGACCGAGCTTCGACGAACAACCAGACGACGGAACACTACAGACACTGCTCTCCCCACTTGTTCGGTGGCATGCGGCTCTACTGAAGCTTCCGCATTCCCGCTGCCTCTTTTTATAAGCGGGGACCATTGTGAAGCCCGCGTTTGTGATGCAAAATCGGTCTTTTCGTTGCCGGGCGACAGACAAAGGCCGATTACCATATACGCGGGTCTGCCTTCTTTCACCGTGTTCGCTCGAGCGTGGGCCCAGAACAATGGCCGAAAAGCGGGCAGAGGATCTCCGTTATTACGGCGGCTACGGCCGCCCCGGGCTGGGAAGGCTGCTCTAATTCCCTACTACCGCACCAGCGGTTGCCCGTTCCGGGGGCCGGCCAACGTCATTCCGTTCACCGCACCGCCCCGGAGCTCGGGGCCTCGGTCGTGTCGGAAACGCACGGCTTTGGCCGGGCGACGCGCGGCTGCGGCGGTTTTGCCGGGACGGCAATTCACCGTGCCGCCGCCGGGGAGCCGGGCTCTCGAGCTCGGGGCTCGGTCGTGTCGGAAATGCACGGCTCGAAACGGACGACGCGTGGCTGCCCCGCCTGCTGGCGGCCGGAGCTGAGCTCGCACCACCCGCCCCGCCCCGCCGGGATCGGCGGGGGAATCGTGTCGGAAACGCACGGCTTTGGGCCGGCGACGCGCAGCTGCGGCGGTTTTCCCGAGAGGGCAATTCACCGCGCCGCACCCACCGTGCCGTCGCCGGGGAGCCGGGCTCCCGAGCTAGGGGCTCGGTCGTGTCGGAAACGCACGGCCTCAGCGTGGCCGCGTGCGGTTTTCACCGGACGGGAATTCACCGCGAGGCACCGCGGGTCCCCTCGGGCCAGCGGGCCCGCCGCCCGGCCGGCCGGTGTCTCCTTCGCCGCACCGTCGGGGGGATTTCTCAGGCCGGGCCGGGGCCGCCGGGCCCGGCGGCGTGCCGCGCGCCGCCGGCGGCGGGCCTGGGACGGGCCAGGAAATCGGATCGGGGCCGGTCAAATTTTGGCCCTGCTGACGGAGACACCCTCCCCCCTATAAATAGGCAAACCAGGGAGTGGGGGTTAAGGTCCAAAACGCTCTCATTGAAATACGCACGTTTCGGGCCCAACAGACCCCGACGAGAGACGCTCTCGAGGGCCGGGGTGCCTCTATGACGCGTTCGCGGGTGGGGACGAGTCGGTTTTTGCGCCCGAGTCGGGTCGAAACCGGAGATCCGACATTTCGCGGACCACCAAGTCCGAGGAAGAAAAGTCCAGCGGGGCGCCACGCCACGCCGCCCGTCCGGCGCCCGCGGCGGGACCGTCGCCGCCCGCTGCGAGACTGCTGCCCCGGGCCGGAGGCCCCGGTCCCTCCCCGCCCGGCCGCCCGCCCCGCCGCTCCCCCAGAGCCCTCCTGCCGGCTGTACCGCCCACCCCGCCTTTCCAGTGGGCCGGGGGCGGCCCTCTCGGCCTGGCGAGCCCGGCGGCCCGTCCCGGCGTTCGCGGGTGGGGACGAGTCGGTTTTTGCGCCCGAGTCGGGCCGAAACCGGAGATCCGACATTTCGCGGACCACCAAGTCCGAGGAAGAAAAGTCCAGCGGGGCGCCACGCCACGCCGCCCGTCCGGCGCCCGCGGCGGGACCGTCGCCGCCCGCTGCGAGACTGCTGCCCCGGGCCGGAGGCCCCGGTCCCTCCCCGCCCGGCCGCCCGCCCCGCCGCTCCCCCAGAGCCCTCCTGCCGGCTGTACCGCCCACCCCGCCTTTCCAGTGGGCCGGGGGCGGCCCTCTCGGCCTGGCGAGCCCGGCGGCCCGTCCCGGCGTTCGCGGGTGGGGACGAGTCGGTTTTTGCGCCCGAGTCGGGCCGAAACCGGAGATCCGACATTTCGCGGACCACCAAGTCCGAGGAAGATAAGTCCAGCGGGGCGCCACGCCACGCCGCCCGTCCGGCGCCCGCGGCGGGACCGTCGCCGCCCGCTGCGAGACTGCTGCCCCGGGCCGGAGGCCCCGGTCCCTCCCCGCCCGGCCGCCCGCCCCGCCGCTCCCCCAGAGCCCTCCTGCCGGCTGTACCGCCCACCCCGCCTTTCCAGTGGGCCGGGGGCGGCCCTCTCGGCCTGGCGAGCCCGGCGGCCCGTCCCGGCGTTCGCGGGTGGGGACGAGTCGGTTTTTGCGCCCGAGTCGGGTCGAAACCGGAGATCCGACTTTTCTCGGACCACCAAGTCCATGGAAGAAAACTCCAGCGGGGCGCCACGCCACGCCGCCCGTCCGGCGCCCGCGGCGGGACCGTCGCCGCCCGCTGCGAGACTGCTGCCCCGGGCCGGAGGCCCCGGTCCCTCCCCGCCCGGCCGTCCGCCCCGCCGCTCCCCCAGAGCCCTCCTGCCGGCTGTACCGCCCACCCCGCTTTTCAAGTGGGCCGGGGGCGGCCCTCTCGGCCCGCCTAGCCCGGCGGCCCGTCCCGGCGCTCGCCGGTGGGGCCGAGTCGGTTTCTGCGCCCGAGTCGGGTCGAGACCGGAGATTCGACATTTCTCAAAACACCGACTCCCGGGGAGATCTCTCCAGCGGGCGCCCGAGCGAAGCCGCCCGTCACGGCGCCCGCTCGCCGGTGGGGCCGAACCGGTTTTTGCGCCCGAGTCGGCTCGAGACCGGAGATCCAGCCTTTGGCCGAACACCCAGTCCGTTTAAGATCTCCTCAGCGGGCGCCCCCCGCCACGTCGCCCGTCCGGCTCCCGCTGCGAGACTCTGTCACCGGGACCGACTTGGCAACTCGCCACCCCGCTGCCGCTCCCCCGGAGCCCTCCTGCGGGGTATGCCGCCAACCCGGGATTTCGAGGCAGTTGGGGGCGGCCCACTGAGACTCGCCGCCCAGCAGCTCATCCCGTCGCTACCGGCGGGCCCTCCTGCGGGACACGCCGCCGACCCGGGATTTCAAGTCGGGTCGGGGGGCCGGACACCTCGGCCTTGCGGCCGGGCCGCCCGTCCCGGCGCTCGCTCGCCGGTGGGGCCGAGTCGGTTTTTGCGCCCGAGTCGGCTCGAACCCGGAGATCCCACATTTGTGAGGAACACCGAGTCCCGGGAAGATCTCTCCAGCGGGCGCCCCCGCCACGCCGCCCGCCCGGCACCCTCGGCGGGACCGGTCCCCGCCCGCCCCGCGGCCCCTCGCGGCGGGACACCGGGACCGACCTGGCAACTCGCCGCCCCGGCGCCGCTGCGCCGTAGCCCTCCTGCGGGCTGCACCCCCGACCCCGCTTTTCCAGTCAGGTGGGGGGCCGGCCCCCTGAGACTCGCGGCCGGGCAGCCCGTCACGGCAGCCCGCTCGCCGGTGGGGCCGAGTCGGTTTTTGCGCCCGAGTCGGGTCGAGACCGGAGATCCCGCATTTCGCGAAACGCCGAGTCCCAAGAGGAAATCTTCAGCGGGCGCCTCCGCAACGCCGCCCGCCCGGCACCCGCGGCCCGACCGGTCCCCGCCCGCCCCGCGGCCCCTCGCGGCGGGACACCGGGACCGACCTGGCAACTCGCCGGCCCTGCGCCGCTGCGCCGTAGCCCTCCTGCGGGACAGGCCGCCGACCCCGCTTTTCAAGTCAGGTGGGGGGCCGGCCCCCTGAGCCTCGCGGCCCGGCAGCCCGTCACGGCCGCCCGCTCGCCGGTGGGGCCGAGTCGGTTTTTGCGCCCGAGTCGGGTCGAGACCGGAGATCCCGCATTTCGCGAAACGCCAAGTCCCAAGAGGAAATCTTCAGCGGGCGCCCGCGCGAGGCCGCCCGTCCGGCGCCCGCGGCCTGACCGGTCCCCGCCCGCCCCGCGGCCCCTCGCGGCGGGGCACCGGGACCGACCTGGCAACTCGCCTCCCCTGCGCCGCTGCGTCATTGCCCACCTGCGGGACACACCGCCGACCCGGAATTTCAAGTCAGGTGGGGGGCCGGCCCCCTCGACCTCGCGGCCCGGGCCGCCCGTCCCGGCGCTCGCTCGCCGGTGGGGCCGAGTCGGTTTCTGCGCCCGAGTCGGGTCGCACCGGAGATCCCTTTTTTCCCCCCAACACCCAGTCCGTTGAAGATCTCCTCAGCGGGCGCCCCCGCCACGTCGCCCGTCCGGCTCCCGCTGCGAGACTCCGGCGCCGGGACCGACTTGGCAACTCGCCACCCCGCCGCCGTTCCCTCTGAGCCCTCCTGCGGGGTATGCCGCCAACCCAGGATTTCCAGTCAGTTGGGGGCGGCCCACTGAGACTCGCCGCCCAGCAGCTCATCCCGTCGCTACCGGCGAGCCCTCCTGCGGGACACGCCGCCGACCCGGGATTTCAAGTCGGGTCGGGGGGCCGGACCCCTCGGCCTCGCGGCCGGGCAGGCCGTCACGGCCGCCCGCTCCCCGGTGGGGCCGAGTCGGTTTCTGCGCCCGAGTCGGGTCGAGACCGGAGATCCCACATTTCTCAAAACACCGAGTCCCGGGGAGATCTCTCCAGCGGGCGCCCGCGCGAGGCCGCCCGTCCGGCGCCCGCGGCCTGACCGGTCCCCGCCCGCCCCGCGGCCCCTCGCGGCGGGGCACCGGGACCGACCTGGCAACTCGCCTCCCCTGCGCCGCTGCGTCATTGCCCACCTGCGGGACACACCGCCGACCCGGAATTTCAAGTCAGGTGGGGGGCCGGCCCCCTCGACCTCGCGGCCCGGGCCGCCCGTCCCGGCGCTCGCTCGCCGGTGGGGCCGAGTCGGTTTCTGCGCCCGAGTCGGGTCGCACCGGAGATCCCTTTTTTCCCCCCAACACCCAGTCCGTTTCAGATCTCCTCAGCGGGCGCCCCCGCGACGTCGCCCGTCCGGCCCCCGCTGCGAGACTCTGTCACCGGGACCGACTTGGCAACTCGCCACCCCGCCGCCGCTCCCCCCGAGCCCTCCTGCGGGGTACGCTGGCAACCCGGGATTTCCAGTCGGTCGGGGGCGGCCCCCCGAGACTCGCCGCCCAGCAGCTCATCCCGTCGCTACCGGCGAGCCCGCCTGCGGGACACACCGCCAACCCGGGATTTCAAGTCAGGTCGGGGGGCCGGACCCCTCGG
>NW_028257791.1:0-7500 GCF_054643075.1 Acanthaster planci | reverse complement strand
GGCTCGTCCAGACCCGAGGGGGAATCGCTCCGGTGCCTTGGGCTCCGCCGTGCGGGAATGGCCGCATCGTGTGGACGATGGGATGGGCTGTACTGATATCTGGCTCGAGACCATCCTCCCCCCTATAAATAGGCAAACCAGGGAGTGGGGGTTAAGGTCCAAAACGCTCTCATTGAAATACGCACGTTTCGGGCCCAACCTGTCCCGGCGCAAAGCCCTCTCGGAGGCCTTGGGTGGGCCGGCGAGCCGACGGACGGCAGGCCCGGAGGCGCCCGGCCCGCTCTCCGCGGGCGACTTCGGACATCCGAACCTCTCGGACCAGGATTTCCGAGGAAGGCGATTCACCGCGCCGCACCACCCGCCCCGCCGGCCTCCAGCCGTTTTCGCCCGGGGAGGCGTGTCGGAAATGCACGGCTTTAGGGGGGCCGCGTGGGGCTGCGGCGGTGTTTTTTTTTTCCTCCCCGAGACGGCAGTCGGCCGCGCCGCACCACCAGCCCCCGCCGGCCCGGCGCCGTTTTCGCCCGGGGAAGCGTGTCGGAAATGCACGGCTTGAGGCGGAGGACGTGCGGCGGTTTTACCCGAGGATGACGATGCACCGCGCCGGGCCGACCGTCCCGCCGCTCCGGAGCCGGTTTCGCCCGAGGAACCGCTGTGGAGCCTCCACGGTGTCGGAAATGCACGGCTTGAAGGGGACGACGCGCGGCTGCGGCGGTTTTCCCACAGGACGCCAATTCACCGCGCAGCACCGACCGAGCTTCGACGAACAACCAGACGACGGAACACTACAGACACTGCTCTCCCCACTTGTTCGGTGGCATGCGGCTCTACTGAAGCTTCCGCATTCCCGCTGCCTCTTTTTATAAGCGGGGACCATTGTGAAGCCCGCGTTTGTGATGCAAAATCGGTCTTTTCGTTGCCGGGCGACAGACAAAGGCCGATTACCATATACGCGGGTCTGCCTTCTTTCACCGTGTTCGCTCGAGCGTGGGCCCAGAACAATGGCCGAAAAGCGGGCAGAGGATCTCCGTTATTACGGCGGCTACGGCCGCCCCGGGCTGGGAAGGCTGCTCTAATTCCCTACTACCGCACCAGCGGTTGCCCGTTCCGGGGGCCGGCCAACGTCATTCCGTTCACCGCACCGCCCCGGAGCTCGGGGCCTCGGTCGTGTCGGAAACGCACGGCTTTGGCCGGGCGACGCGCGGCTGCGGCGGTTTTGCCGGGACGGCAATTCACCGTGCCGCCGCCGGGGAGCCGGGCTCTCGAGCTCGGGGCTCGGTCGTGTCGGAAATGCACGGCTCGAAACGGACGACGCGTGGCTGCCCCGCCTGCTGGCGGCCGGAGCTGAGCTCGCACCACCCGCCCCGCCCCGCCGGGATCGGCGGGGGAATCGTGTCGGAAACGCACGGCTTTGGGCCGGCGACGCGCGGCTGCGGCGGTTTTCCCGAGAGGGCAATTCACCGCGCCGCACCCACCGTGCCGTCGCCGGGGAGCCGGGCTCCCGAGCTAGGGGCTCGGTCGTGTCGGAAACGCACGGCCTCAGCGGGGCCGCGTGCGGTTTTCACCGGACGGGAATTCACCGCGAGGCACCGCGGGTCCCCTCGGGCCAGCGGGCCCGCCGCCCGGCCGGCCGGTGTCTCCTTCGCCGCACCGTCGGGGGGATTTCTCAGGCCGGGCCGGGGCCGCCGGGCCCGGCGGCGTGCCGCGCGCCGCCGGCGGCGGGCCTGGGACGGGCCAGGAAATCGGATCGGGGCCGGTCAAATTTTGGCCCTGCTGACGGAGACACCCTCCCCCCTATAAATAGGCAAACCAGGGAGTGGGGGTTAAGGTCCAAAACGCTCTCATTGAAATACGCACGTTTCGGGCCCAACAGACCCCGACGAGAGACGCTCTCGAGGGCCGGGGTGCCTCTATGACGCGTTCGCGGGTGGGGACGAGTCGGTTTTTGCGCCCGAGTCGGGTCGAAACCGGAGATCCGACATTTCGCGGACCACCAAGTCCGAGGAAGAAAAGTCCAGCGGGGCGCCACGCCACGCCGCCCGTCCGGCGCCCGCGGCGGGACCGTCGCCGCCCGCTGCGAGACTGCTGCCCCGGGCCGGAGGCCCCGGTCCCTCCCCGCCCGGCCGCCCGCCCCGCCGCTCCCCCAGAGCCCTCCTGCCGGCTGTACCGCCCACCCCGCCTTTCCAGTGGGCCGGGGGCGGCCCTCTCGGCCTGGCGAGCCCGGCGGCCCGTCCCGGCGTTCGCGGGTGGGGACGAGTCGGTTTTTGCGCCCGAGTCGGGCCGAAACCGGAGATCCGACATTTCGCGGACCACCAAGTCCGAGGAAGAAAAGTCCAGCGGGGCGCCACGCCACGCCGCCCGTCCGGCGCCCGCGGCGGGACCGTCGCCGCCCGCTGCGAGACTGCTGCCCCGGGCCGGAGGCCCCGGTCCCTCCCCGCCCGGCCGCCCGCCCCGCCGCTCCCCCAGAGCCCTCCTGCCGGCTGTACCGCCCACCCCGCCTTTCCAGTGGGCCGGGGGCGGCCCTCTCGGCCTGGCGAGCCCGGCGGCCCGTCCCGGCGTTCGCGGGTGGGGACGAGTCGGTTTTTGCGCCCGAGTCGGGCCGAAACCGGAGATCCGACATTTCGCGGACCACCAAGTCCGAGGAAGATAAGTCCAGCGGGGCGCCACGCCACGCCGCCCGTCCGGCGCCCGCGGCGGGACCGTCGCCGCCCGCTGCGAGACTGCTGCCCCGGGCCGGAGGCCCCGGTCCCTCCCCGCCCGGCCGCCCGCCCCGCCGCTCCCCCAGAGCCCTCCTGCCGGCTGTACCGCCCACCCCGCCTTTCCAGTGGGCCGGGGGCGGCCCTCTCGGCCTGGCGAGCCCGGCGGCCCGTCCCGGCGTTCGCGGGTGGGGACGAGTCGGTTTTTGCGCCCGAGTCGGGTCGAAACCGGAGATCCGACTTTTCTCGGACCACCAAGTCCATGGAAGAAAACTCCAGCGGGGCGCCACGCCACGCCGCCCGTCCGGCGCCCGCGGCGGGACCGTCGCCGCCCGCTGCGAGACTGCTGCCCCGGGCCGGAGGCCCCGGTCCCTCCCCGCCCGGCCGTCCGCCCCGCCGCTCCCCCAGAGCCCTCCTGCCGGCTGTACCGCCCACCCCGCTTTTCAAGTGGGCCGGGGGCGGCCCTCTCGGCCCGCCTAGCCCGGCGGCCCGTCCCGGCGCTCGCCGGTGGGGCCGAGTCGGTTTCTGCGCCCGAGTCGGGTCGAGACCGGAGATTCGACATTTCTCAAAACACCGACTCCCGGGGAGATCTCTCCAGCGGGCGCCCGAGCGAAGCCGCCCGTCACGGCGCCCGCTCGCCGGTGGGGCCGAACCGGTTTTTGCGCCCGAGTCGGCTCGAGACCGGAGATCCAGCCTTTGGCCGAACACCCAGTCCGTTTAAGATCTCCTCAGCGGGCGCCCCCCGCCACGTCGCCCGTCCGGCTCCCGCTGCGAGACTCTGTCACCGGGACCGACTTGGCAACTCGCCACCCCGCTGCCGCTCCCCCGGAGCCCTCCTGCGGGGTATGCCGCCAACCCGGGATTTCGAGGCAGTTGGGGGCGGCCCACTGAGACTCGCCGCCCAGCAGCTCATCCCGTCGCTACCGGCGGGCCCTCCTGCGGGACACGCCGCCGACCCGGGATTTCAAGTCGGGTCGGGGGGCCGGACACCTCGGCCTTGCGGCCGGGCCGCCCGTCCCGGCGCTCGCTCGCCGGTGGGGCCGAGTCGGTTTTTGCGCCCGAGTCGGCTCGAACCCGGAGATCCCACATTTGTGAGGAACACCGAGTCCCGGGAAGATCTCTCCAGCGGGCGCCCCCGCCACGCCGCCCGCCCGGCACCCTCGGCGGGACCGGTCCCCGCCCGCCCCGCGGCCCCTCGCGGCGGGACACCGGGACCGACCTGGCAACTCGCCGCCCCGGCGCCGCTGCGCCGTAGCCCTCCTGCGGGCTGCACCCCCGACCCCGCTTTTCCAGTCAGGTGGGGGGCCGGCCCCCTGAGACTCGCGGCCGGGCAGCCCGTCACGGCAGCCCGCTCGCCGGTGGGGCCGAGTCGGTTTTTGCGCCCGAGTCGGGTCGAGACCGGAGATCCCGCATTTCGCGAAACGCCGAGTCCCAAGAGGAAATCTTCAGCGGGCGCCTCCGCAACGCCGCCCGCCCGGCACCCGCGGCCCGACCGGTCCCCGCCCGCCCCGCGGCCCCTCGCGGCGGGACACCGGGACCGACCTGGCAACTCGCCGGCCCTGCGCCGCTGCGCCGTAGCCCTCCTGCGGGACAGGCCGCCGACCCCGCTTTTCAAGTCAGGTGGGGGGCCGGCCCCCTGAGCCTCGCGGCCCGGCAGCCCGTCACGGCCGCCCGCTCGCCGGTGGGGCCGAGTCGGTTTTTGCGCCCGAGTCGGGTCGAGACCGGAGATCCCGCATTTCGCGAAACGCCAAGTCCCAAGAGGAAATCTTCAGCGGGCGCCCGCGCGAGGCCGCCCGTCCGGCGCCCGCGGCCTGACCGGTCCCCGCCCGCCCCGCGGCCCCTCGCGGCGGGGCACCGGGACCGACCTGGCAACTCGCCTCCCCTGCGCCGCTGCGTCATTGCCCACCTGCGGGACACACCGCCGACCCGGAATTTCAAGTCAGGTGGGGGGCCGGCCCCCTCGACCTCGCGGCCCGGGCCGCCCGTCCCGGCGCTCGCTCGCCGGTGGGGCCGAGTCGGTTTCTGCGCCCGAGTCGGGTCGCACCGGAGATCCCTTTTTTCCCCCCAACACCCAGTCCGTTGAAGATCTCCTCAGCGGGCGCCCCCGCCACGTCGCCCGTCCGGCTCCCGCTGCGAGACTCCGGCGCCGGGACCGACTTGGCAACTCGCCACCCCGCCGCCGTTCCCTCTGAGCCCTCCTGCGGGGTATGCCGCCAACCCAGGATTTCCAGTCAGTTGGGGGCGGCCCACTGAGACTCGCCGCCCAGCAGCTCATCCCGTCGCTACCGGCGAGCCCTCCTGCGGGACACGCCGCCGACCCGGGATTTCAAGTCGGGTCGGGGGGCCGGACCCCTCGGCCTCGCGGCCGGGCAGGCCGTCACGGCCGCCCGCTCCCCGGTGGGGCCGAGTCGGTTTCTGCGCCCGAGTCGGGTCGAGACCGGAGATCCCACATTTCTCAAAACACCGAGTCCCGGGGAGATCTCTCCAGCGGGCGCCCGCGCGAGGCCGCCCGTCCGGCGCCCGCGGCCTGACCGGTCCCCGCCCGCCCCGCGGCCCCTCGCGGCGGGGCACCGGGACCGACCTGGCAACTCGCCTCCCCTGCGCCGCTGCGTCATTGCCCACCTGCGGGACACACCGCCGACCCGGAATTTCAAGTCAGGTGGGGGGCCGGCCCCCTCGACCTCGCGGCCCGGGCCGCCCGTCCCGGCGCTCGCTCGCCGGTGGGGCCGAGTCGGTTTCTGCGCCCGAGTCGGGTCGCACCGGAGATCCCTTTTTTCCCCCCAACACCCAGTCCGTTTCAGATCTCCTCAGCGGGCGCCCCCGCGACGTCGCCCGTCCGGCCCCCGCTGCGAGACTCTGTCACCGGGACCGACTTGGCAACTCGCCACCCCGCCGCCGCTCCCCCCGAGCCCTCCTGCGGGGTACGCTGGCAACCCGGGATTTCCAGTCGGTCGGGGGCGGCCCCCCGAGACTCGCCGCCCAGCAGCTCATCCCGTCGCTACCGGCGAGCCCGCCTGCGGGACACACCGCCAACCCGGGATTTCAAGTCAGGTCGGGGGGCCGGACCCCTCGGCCCCGCGGCCCGTCCCGCCGCCCGCTCGCCGGTGGGGCCGAGTCGGTTTCTGCGCCCGAGTCGGGTCGAAACCGGAGATCTCCCATTTCTTAAAACACCGAGTCCCGGCAAGATCTCTTCAGCGGGCGCCAGCGCAACGCCGCCCGTCCGGCGCCCGCTCGCCGGTGGGGCCGAGTCGGTTTTTGCGCCCGAGTCGGGTGGATACCGGAGATCCGACATTTCTCAAAACACTCAGTCCCGGCGAGATCTCCTCGGCGGGCGCCCCCGCGAGGCCGCCCGTCCGGCGCCCGCGGCCTGACCGGTCCCCGCCCGCTGCCAGACTCTGTCACCGGGACCGACTTGGCAACTCGCCACCCCGGCGCTGCTCCCCCAGAGCCCTCCTGCGGGGTATACCGCCGAACCCGGGATTTCAAGTCAGTTGGGGGCGGCCCCCGGGACCCGCCGCCCAGCAGCTCGTCCCGGGCCGCCGGGCGTGCGCCGGCTCGCTCCGCCGTCTCTCCCGGCGGGCCCTCCTGCGGGACACGCCGCCGACCCCGCTTTTCAAGTCAGGTCGGGGGGCCGGACCCCTCGGCCTCGCGGCCCCGCTGCCCGTCCCGCCGCCCGCTCGCCGGTGGGGCCGAGTCGGTTTCTGCGCCCGAGTCGGGTCGATCCCGGAGATCCCCCACTTCTCAAAACACCGAGTCCCGGGGGATGTCTCCAGCGGGCGCCCACTCAACGCCGCCCGTCCGGCGCCCGCGGCCCGACCGGTCCCCGCCCGCTGCCAGACCCTGTCACCGGGACCGACTTGCCAACTCGCCACCCCGGCGCTGCTCCCCCAGAGCCCTCCTGCGGGGTACACCGCCGAACCGGGATTTCCCGGCGGGCCCTCCTGCGGCCGCGCCGGCTCCTCCTCCCGCGCGACCCGCCTTTGCCGACCCACCAAGTGGCGCCGCGGCCCTCCCGGCAGCCGCCTCCGGCCCGCCGCCGTCCGCCCGTCCGTCCGTCCGTCCGTCCTCCGACCCGCCAGGATCGGCCCGTCTGCGGCGCGGGCAAATCCCTCGGATCGAAAGGTTTAGTTTCAGCAGATCGCAGCGAAGCGGCTGCTCTACTGGGCACGACACCCCGATCCATACCCAAGTCGTCTGCAAGTGATCTGGCGTCCCTCTCGAGACGGCGGTTCGGCTTCCGCCGGAGCTCCCGGCCCCCGGGCAGGGGCCGCGGGCGGAGTCGGCGGGGTCGGCCCGGCCCCCCAAGGCACGGAGCGGGTGGGCGCTGACGCGGGCCGCCCTCGGGCGGGACGCCGGCGGCGTCGCCGCGCACCGGCAGAGATTCCGACTTAGAGGCGTTCAGCCGTAATCTCTCGGATGGTAGCCTCGCACCACCGGCCTCTCGACCGAGCGCGTGAACCAGGGGTCCGAATCTGCGGTTCCTCTCGTACTGAGCAGGATTGCCGTGGCGGCGACCTCTCATCAGTAGGGTAAAACTAACCTGTCTCACGACGGTCTAAACCCAGCTCACGTTCCCTATTGGTGGGTGAACAATCCAACGCTTGGCGAATTCTGCTTCGCAATGATAGGAAGAGCCGACATCGAAGGATCAAAAAGCAACGTCGCTATGAACGCTTGGCTGCCACAAGCCAGTTATCCCTGTGGTAACTTTTCTGACACCTCTTGCTTCAAACTCCGAAGCTCAAAAGGATCGATAGGCCACGCTTTCACGGTCCGTATTCATACTGAAAATCAAAATCAAACGAGC
>NW_028257790.1:0-43198 GCF_054643075.1 Acanthaster planci | reverse complement strand
CACCGCGGACACACACGGAGTTTCGTTTTTCGGTGTCATTTGAAAGGTACCATATATGCTGATCTCTATCCCCTGACTTTAATCAGTCAAATAAATAGTTGTTCAAAATATCGCAAAATTATTGTCCATATGTGGGCGGAGTCAATTGGAATTCATTTTACCCGTTTAAGTGGTCTCGGGATTTAATCACGACAGTATACTTTAATAGGAGCCTCGCGACCAATCTAACTCTGGCACGAAATATCAGAAGGGTAAGTGACTAGGGTCACATCGCAAACGTCCCACCTGTTCGTGAGTTTGTTTGATTTCGTCAACATTGTGTCAGTTTCGCTTGCGACTGCTATAGAAGTCGATCGTCCCTTAAAACTATGGTCATGACACTCAGTCATGAAATCTCCCAAATGAAGCCTGTGGTGTAAACCTATAATAATAACGTAGACAAAGCTTTGTATGGAGTGTGGCAAAAAGGCGAATAATTGGGAAACATGCAGCATGGCAGGCGGTTCAATTTACACAATAAAAGGTATATATTTCCCCTAAGTTTGCTTTGAGAGTTTTTCAATTATATACGGTAACTTTGGACATCCTACAAAAGTGGGCATGCTACAAAGATTTAGGCCAGTTCACACTACAGGCAACTGTGAAAGCGAAGCGAAATTGGACGTCACGAAAAAAAATGCAGCAAAAAGTTGCTCAAGTTGAAATGTGTTGAACTTTTTTGAATTCGCAACCGAATTTTGATCTGAACTCACAAAGTCGCCTTTGTATTTCCTTTCGCACAAGTTTGAACCTTGAACCCAGTTAAAATGTCATTAAATATTCCATGTCGATAGGTGGCGAGCTCCATTTCCAGAATTGGAATTGTGGCCTCCGGCACTTACTCTAAAAATAAAATCCAACCTTGTATTAGCTGACGGCGCCGGCATGGGTATCGTTATTATTTTTATTATTTTTTTTAAATAAAAGTTATAATTACAGCTAATGGGTCATTAGGGAGACATTCCCAAAAGAACATGCACAAACATTTCCAGCTTTACTGTCCCATAATTCAATATTCCCTAATATGATATGAACCAAACTTTGTATGTTTTCATTTTAGGCCCTAAACTATCATCTCTCAAAATATGGACGGTAAAATTCGGCCTCCTTGAAAATAGGGTGTCACTGAAATGTCTCCCTAAAAGCCAATGAAAAATTTACCATAAAATGTCTCCCAAATGACCTATTTGTAAATATTATGCAATGCGAAGAAAGTCTACTTTCGATTTTCACAGACATTTATCAAACAGGATCTGTGTAAAAGTACGGCTTAACCTCGTAATCACAACAGAAAAGAATTCCGGCCTTGAGCACACCGCATAAAGGCCATGGACACCAGGTCTTATGTAATCACAGATTACCCACACGCGGTGCTCCAAGTAGTAAAGAGCGCCGAGGCGCTATAGTGTCGCATGCTGTGACCGCTCGGTTCCGTCCCGTGCAAGGCCCAAAAAGGTATCCTGAGCATTACAAAACGCATATGGATACATCCCGATTCCCAAAGTGCAGTGCTGCTATCGAGGCACTGAAAGTGTTCCAATCACATAAAGGCACGCAATAGAAGATTCACGATTCATATTGGCATATGAATTGGAATTCTTAGAAATGTTGAAAGAGCGGCTTGACCCTGCTGACACAGCTTGAAAAATAAAATTCCCCGCTTTTCTTAAAACAAAATCTGAAGGCTAAACATGTATATATTTTTACGCTGGATAGTCAGTTTCAACCTGGTATAGTGGCCCCTCCCTCAAAAGGTTGCAAGTACAGGTACTGCCTATTTTAAGCATAAAATGTCAACAAGCGGTATCTTCCTCCATGTTACAAGTAATACAGTTTCGAAGAAAACTAATTAGGTTGATCTTTTTTAAATTTCACCTTATTTGCTTTAGGCAAACCAGAGATAATGCCCCAGAAAACACAGGCAATCAAGATTAAGTATGCGCCACTTTCTAGTCTATATAAAACAAAGCGCTTATTTCACCTTAGCAACTTGGTACACAGGACATACTGAGAGGGCTATGCACTGGAACACTCCGAGGAGTAAACCATGTAAACTGAGACGTGGCACAAACTCAATTCTGAGTGCTTTCGTTTTCGGGGGCACACACCTGAATGGCCAGAAGCACGTGAGATTAAATTAAAAAAAAACTCACAGCCTACGTCATTTATCAATCATACTGCCAACAGACATTTTAGAGGGGGCAGTATTCTGTACTCGTATGATTAATCTCTTTCCGCGATCACTCCAAGCAACAAGGCCCACAGAAAAAAGATCTGGTCAAAGGACTATGGCTCTACAGACAATGCAAGCTTATTTCGAATAGCTCAGGTCTACGACTCCATATAGACCGTTTAAAGTATTACTCGCATACCAGATGCTTACTCAGATTAGGGAAGTTCGATCAGCGACAATTACGTTAACCACTGGTCGATTTTGCCTGGTGCCCCGTTCACACTTCATGCCTAAGTTACCAGTCAAAATCTGTCGCTGATCGAACTTGCCCTTAGTTTGAGAAGTACTGATGACATTGATTGCATCAAGTTCTATAAATGTGAAGGTACTGGGGGCTTGGGAGCCTTGTTTATCTAACGATTACCGGATCACATAATAGTATCACACGTAATCTCCAAACGGGGGATCCCCTTGGCGTTAGGAGTCTTAAACTCTATTGTTTTGCTTTTTTAAATATACAATGTAAATATATCATACTAAACATATTTGCTTATTTTCACGTAACATATCATATCATAATACTTTTTATTATTTTCGATACACAAAGCTGTTTAGCATATTGAAAACGCCCCGCTCTTCGTGACGGATAAAACGATTTTTGAATCTACGGCAATGGCTTTGAAAGCTGCATGCTGGTCGGGATCCAACTGGTCTGTTCTGTTCATTTACATTCAGCATGTCCACATTATTATTGGAAAATATACTAACACAAGTACTGAAGCATCGCTTGTGAATGCCAACAGTCTGTAAATGTTTGTTCGTTTATGCACGTTCATGCATACAACCCACTCCTCCCACAACAAGTTCTCTTCCGTAAAGTCTTGAGAGTGTCCGAGGGATCCGGGATGTGGTCCCATTGACGGCGAAAGATGCAACCGAAGACCGTCTTGAAGTGCGGGTGCTTGGTGGCATAGATGAACGGATTGACGCAGCTGTTGATGAACAAGATGGCGGCAGCGTAGGGCAGGGCGGGGTCGCTGTCGTCGAAGAAGAGACAGATGGCGTAGGGGGTCAGGCACAGCATGAAGGCGCAGACGATGTAGAACATGTTCTTGGTGATCTCTGTCTGGCGGCGGCTCATCCTGGAGCGACTGACGGTCCTGGATCGGGTCGGGGATTGGGGCAGGTGGTGGGAATGGATGCTGTTGATAGTGACCACCGATTTCGACACCACAGAGAGCCGGTTATCTGTTGAATCAATGGAAGCCTCTGGCGACCCCACCATCTTCTTGGCGTGGAGATACAGGTGCCTCCAGATGAGAATATAACAGATGATAATAGTTACGAGGGGGACAGGGTACAAGGTCCCCGCAATGATGAGATCGTAGTTATTGGAGCGAGGGTGGGATGAGATGGAACCGCAAATGTGGTACTTTGGGTTAAAACCGACGGCACCCACGTCCAGGACTGGCGGTAACAAGACAATGAGCAGTGGGAGAAGCCAAGCAAGTATCAACCAAACTGCGATCTTCCTCGGCGTGTAGATAACTCGGTAGGTGGTCGAGGCTCGGGTAATGAGGAGCAAGCGATTCAGGCCGATAGACGCCAGCATGTACAGACTGCAGCCAACCGTTGTGGCCTGTGCAATGGCGACCACTTTGCAAACCCACTCGCCAACTGGCAAGCCATCCCTCCCGAGCAAGGCTATGGCGTCCCACGGGATGACCAGACAGGTCAGCAGGTCCGCGATGCTCAGGCTCACCACGAAGGCGTTGGTGGTCGTGCGGAGCTTTTTGGACAAGAGCACGGCCAGGAGGACCACCGAGTTGCCGACCGTTCCTACGACGAAGGCGGAGAGAAACATGGTGGCGACTAAAACTCGCTGGGTATAGTCGCTGAACTCGAACGTTGGGCTCTCTGTCGAATTACCCATCACTGTGTCCGTCACACCTTCCTCATCCATATTTTCAGGTGTTTGTGTCGAGAAGCTGAATATAAAATCCAAGTCCACAAAACTTGGGTGGTTTTCGCAAAGCTTTTTGGCGCAGCTTTTGACGCCCACAAAATTACGGTGTTGAAGTCTTCACAAAATACAGGGGTGACTCCAGATACAGTACCTGGGTGTCCTCAGTAAGAAGGTATACGGCAGTCTTTGTTTGTCAACGCATCGTTTTCTTCCGGGTATCGGTTGCTTCCGCGCAAACGAAACACGAATGAGACTGATTAGGCCGGAGAGTGTACTTCCAAGTTCACCTCAACAGAAACTGAAAGCACATAAAGGTAAAATCGATCTGCGATCAATTCCTGTTGCGGAGAAGTAAATCGCCCTGTAACACTGCCTAACAACCTGTTGAACTCGGGGTTAAGGAGTCCAAAAACTCGGCAAGGGTGCCCTCGCTATTTTTGTTCTGTTATACTTCGTCCGTGTACAGTACGTTGAAGCATTCTACGTGTTAACTCGTTGAGGACTGTGGGTAAACAGTCCGCGAAGACTTGACAAGGACACATGGGACGATATTATTTACAGGCTCCAATGTCCGGGTGTCACAAGGACGCACCGATAACTCACATATGCGCAACATCCGCAGATGACAATTAAATTATTTAGGGACCACCAATGATCTCAATGGCAGATATTCACCGATCAACCACAAATGCAAAAAGAACAGGAAGGTTATATCAGTTTTCCAGTTAGCTCCTGTCAAGTCTGTATTATGTGGAATTCTCGAAGCTCACATGCATACAATCTGTCTAACATGAAGAAGAACATGCACCTTCCAACCAATCTATGCAGTTGGGTTGCACCTGTTAGGCCTCGGCCAGTGTTCAGAGCACTTCAGTCCACAGATGCCGTAGAACCAATATTCCATGGAAGTGCATCATGAAACGTGCTTGCTCAGTTTAGTTCCTCCCTTCAGTGGCAGTTACAATTATAGATATACATGTATGTACTCCATACGGGGTCAACAGTCGTGCCCTGCATAGTCCCTGTTGGCTCACAACGCGACGGTGTCTCCTTCCAAAACAGTTGCAATGCGAACGGGCTCTGTGCTGTGACATACCGGTACGCGGCGTCTGCAGTATAGGACAGGCCTAGGCCCGTCCGTGCCAGGGGTTGTAGCTCTATGGTCGAACTGATCACTGTCCGCGTGTTTCATGTGTAATCAAAGCGTGACGTCATCAATACACTGGTCTGTGCGACGATTTGTTTGAACAACTTTTCAGGTCACATAAAGTCCTGGCACCCATGCCTTTTCCCCCTTGATAAAGCAGCGAGGCGGTGCTACGCAATGGCACCATTCATGTAAGCCACAGAATATCATCCATGGTAAAATGGTGCCCAAGAGATGTCATGCGTGAACCCCGTCATAATCTCGCGTTTTCGTGGTGACTCAGCACGGATCGAGATTTTTGCTTTGCATTAGAAAGACGATGGGTCTATTCACAAGGACCTCTGTTTGCAAAAGATGCCAAATATAGAACCTCGGGAAAGTCCTTATTTAGCATGCGCGCTAAAGCCAATTCAGCTGGCTGTCGTGTGCTGCTTACAGTTAATATTCACCATCGATTGTACAAACCAAAGACTTCATTGCTTTACTTTTACTTCGCCCTTCGTCATTGCACTAAAGTGTGTTTAAAAAAGGAATCTGAAATTAATTAGCTAATATCTTGGACATGGTTAAATATTTTGGAAATTGGCAACCACCATTTGTTAACTAGTGATGTCCTTTTTCATATGACTCCAAGAAATCCAATCTACTGTCACAGATGACTGAGCACGAAGCAGTTCAATCAACCATGTCAGAACTGGTCTTGCACCAGATTCACCGCAGCCTGACTCCAATAATTTTATTCCTAAAAAAGAAGAAAAACCAGAGCGTCCTTAACATAATTTGTATTCAGTAATATTATTTAACATTTGGGTGCGTTTGCCTGTCTCGACCTAACCCCATTGTCCTTTGACAAGCCCCAATTCCTGTCAACACTAGATTCAGCTCTGGTTCTCATTGCTCCCAATGCATTCCTGATTACGTCTCCTCTTATAAGGTCTCAACTGCACCGACGATTCTGGAACATGGGTCATTGATATCTTGGGGTGGCTACTTGTAAATTTGGTTCTCAAGATGTCCCCATAAAAGAAATCACAGGGGGTGAGGTCAGGGGACCCTGGGGTGCAGTCTACTAATTCAAGTGAGAATTTCTGGTCAGCTCATTAGCATTCAAAGCACCCCCACAGTATCTTTTGAAAAAGGACACTGTAAGTGGTGAGATTGTGTAAATCTTTGCCAGTCTCAACTTCCGGGGACTTTGGGCTTTCATCTAAGAACAGAATGACAAAAAATACGGTTGAAAAATGGTCCTAAGTGCCCGAGAGAGTTGAGGGTTGCCACTTGAAAAATGGCTGCAAGCAGACTTCGAATAACTCAAAATGTAATCGGTTAACCCACAGAAAATTGAATAGACATTCAAAGATTATAGGGACCATACAATAATTTAACGTGTGTTTCAGATACCTCAGGGATGTTAGGACGCATGTTATTGGGCCCTAAACAAAGCCGATTTTACACTGTTTTCAATGGGGCTTGATGAGTGGACTACACCCTTGGTGGCCACCCAGTCTCATGGCTGATCGTAGTTACTCTCGTATTCAACAACTCTCGTAGCCTTTTCCTCACGATAATCCGACTATGAGCTGGAGCTCCATCCTGGGCCCACCATACGCGGCGAAACATTGTACCGTGGTGTTCAAAGTGTTGCTGTGACTGCGGCACAATTTCATTGTTCACCATTGAAATTGCCATCAGAGAAACAGGGTCCAATGACAGTGCCATCTCCACACAGACCTATCCAGAGAGTAATTTTCTCTCGGCTCATCAAAACCGAAGTTGGGTGGGTAAGCATCGGAGCGTATTCGCGGAATCCTGGTTATTGATTTGGCCATTCATGAAAAACGCTGCTTCATCCCAACCACAAAGTGATCCAAGAATCTGGGATGTCGGTCAAGGAACCACTGGCAAAATCTTAGTCGTCTGGGTCGATCTGCATCAAGGAGTTCGTGTCGCCTGTGCATCTTGTAAGGGTACCATTGGATGTCCAATCGAAAAGTCTGGTGGAAAGAGGATGGCGAAACTCCTAGCCCATTTCTCCTGGCAGACACACGAGGATCTCTTTGCAACAACTCACGGATGGCCCTGATGTTCACATCTGATCTTGCCATTCTTCGTCGGCCTGAGCGACCCTTGTTGAGGTTCAAGCTTGTCCCCTCCCTTCGGTACTTTGGGTGTCTTTCCAAATTGTCGATCTGCCACTTGCTGGAGGTTTCCAGTCCTCGACCACTGTTACTACAAACACACGCTGCTCAGTTGTAAGATGCACATGCTGAGGATTGCACTGGGCAGACAAGTTTCTTTACCAAAGCGTCTCTCTGGTGCAAGACCAGTTCTGAAATGGTTGATTGAACTGCTTCAGTCATCTGGGCAGTCATCATATTTAACCATGTCCAAGATATTAACAAATTAATTTCACTATCCTTTAAAAAACACACACACGCACACTGTATAATAAACATGGGTTCAATATGATACGGGAGAGTGCTTTTGTGTGTGACTTTTGATTCAGTAAGCAAGTTGCTATGCATGTCAATTTCTTCTTTGTTATAAAGATAATCACTTGCTTTGGGGCATGTGATCAGTAAGGGGTTATGCAGCATACCTGTGTACAAAAATTGTTTATTTCTATGGGGCGAATTTTACGTGTGGCCTATGACAGAAGTGGCAAGTTTCTTTGCCGTCCAGTGTATTTATGCCGTGCAACACACCTGCCGATTTTTTTAATCCTTTCTCGTTGGTGCTATCACTATTATGTCCCCCATCAGCAGATGATGTTTTTTGGTTTCGCCGCTGGCACACCACAATGTGAGCAGGTTTTGCAACGGAAAACATTGCCCATTTAAGCCGCTGAATGTGCAAAGCCGAGAGAAAGGTTGATTAAGAGATTTGGGCAAAAAATGCATTGGACGTCTCACCGGACAAGTTGTTACATGAAATATACTTTCAGATAAAGAGCCAAAACGTGCGCTCCCTAGACCCTTTTCTGTTTGCAACGGATAGTCACTTTATTTACGTAACAACAAAGCCGCGTGTTGCGCGCATTAAGGTTTTACCATTTATATAGGGTTAACAAACTTTTTAATATGTACTTTAGAAGGTTTCAATTTATCCGGAAAAGACAGGTCAGACACCTGCTACAGGCTTGCACAAAGACAAAACTCGGAAGGAAACTGCGTATAATGGGGGCGCCGTAAATGATAAATCCGCAACGATGGAGCTAATAAACTTTCACTGTGGGTCAGTTAGACAGGCTTATCTGTCGGCCAGAGTGCAACTTACCAAAACCTGAATGTCGGTCCTGTCAACTTGCGATGCTTCCAATGATATCGTATAATCAGTACAGTAGAATACCATTGAGAGATACTGAAATCATTTATGCTGAAATGAAAACCAGCTCCGTCTATTTGGGCATAGGGGGATCGAGGTACAGTACCAGTGAAGGATTCTTTGCAAAAACAATAGACAATTTTAATGCTTGGATTTTTGGTCCATGGGGGAGGGTGGGGCTGCTCGCCGAGATACGGGCTGCTTTTCCGTGCCCCAAATTTCTCAGTTCTGTGAAAGATGTTTGCGGAGCGATTAGGTGTACAATCTTTTTTTGAGTACATCGTCGAGAGGCGCCGTCCAGTGAGGCGTCCAGTGGCTCAACCGGAGCTGGGGGCTCGGGCTCGGGGGTTTAAGCCCCCGGAGCCCCCAGGATTTTTTTGTTTATTTATATTTGTTTTATGTTTTGTTTTGCTTTCTGAAAAAGAACACGCAGTACATATCTACACGCTGAACTAGTAGCTCTGATATAGTCATAATTAAGTTTCCTGCGGCACATCTGGAGTCCGGGCGTGAGCATCATGAGCTCGTTTGGAGTGAATTCCAGCCCGAGTGGCCCCCTACGACAAATCCTGGGTGTGTATCCGATCTTGTTCATTTCTCCTTTAGGCTTTGTTACGTGATTAAGGAGCACTTTTAGCAGAGCTGGATTAGGTTGCGCCTAATTTAACCTTAACCCCCTAGGGTGTACGTAAAATAAAAGCGGACGTTTCGAAGAGGTGAGGTTGGTTCTTAAATTAACCCAACTACACGAATGTGCACATGCACTCCGGAAAAGACATCCACGTCATGCACCCGAATTGCTGTTTGAAAGAGTCAACAACAGCCTCGCGTCAAGAAACAACTATAGTTTCATTAGCGTGTTTGCTGCTTTTACTCGATGTGCTAAAATATCGAACACATGAAGCAACCTTGTACTCTTTCCAAACAGGATCTATCAGTATCACGAATGAATCGGACTCCTCCAGCTATTGATAGCTCACTATTCAGAATTACGCTGGGAAACTATGAACATCAGACTCCTACTATGTACATATTATTGCCAATTTAATTAAATTGCAACTAGTTACGATTCTGCAGGGTCCTATAGTTAATTTCATCAGGCCAGCACAGTTTTTGTTAGATACACTTTAAGCTACATCTAATTGATGCTAAATGACTTGTATTGACAGTGGGTGAATGACAAGTAAAAATCTACAATGTGCAGCCCATGAAGATCGTATCGTATCTTTCGGGAGAACACACTTTCTTTTGAGTAGCAGCTGAAGAATAAATATGTGAAATAAACCTGTACAAACACTTTGGGCAGTGCAAATATTAATGTTTCCAACTACAAATTTATTCCAAAGATTGTCTCAGGCTGAACGCTGAAAGGGTACTGCGTTCCTTTATTCTGATTTACTGGTAACACGCAATGTCACAGTATTGTTCATGTTGAAATTTTGAACTAAACTAATAATCGTGATGGATCAAAACTTCAAAGAAACTATATTTAGCTGCAGTTACGGAGATACACTCGCCAAAAACTGCCATAAAGTCCAATCTAATTATGGCTGTGGATATTTTGCCGTCGCCGATAAAAGATCCATGGCGATAATCTGCCGGTAGCCTTGTTCTGATTGGTCCATATTCACCGTTGTTGATGTACGTGTACCCTAACGTGGCGCGGCCCTTGATGTGGCCAACTTATTATTCTTTTTTCATGACAAGTGAAATTATAATCAAGCTCAAATATTCCTATGCATAAATCTCAAGTTTCCGTTTCTCTTTCACAGTTCTGGTGAAGTTTTATTTCAACAAGCGTCCAAAAATAACGGAATAATTTTCTTCATACTTGAAACTGGACATGTGAGTGAAAATGATCATATTAGGGGAATTTATCGACTTCGCAGAACCTCTTAATGTCAATGTGAGATTTTCTGACCGTTTTGAAGTGCACCATGTCAGGACACTTGACACTTTTCAACACAAGATTTTGGCATGGTGATGCACCACGTCGAGGGACTCCCTATGGTGAAGTTCATAACGTAAGAATTCACTGTGAGTCGGGCATCACGTGTCAGTGATTGTGTGTTTTGACAGAGAGCCGCCACTAGTGTCGGCGTTATTACCAGACTGGTTAACTATCGACTGGTATTGCCGGCAACAGTGACGTCATAAATATGGACCAATTAGAACAACGCTACCGCCAAAATACCCTTTTGGGACTTTTGCCGTCGCCGGCAAAATATCTACTGCCTTTGATTAGAATTATACACCCTAGCCTACAGAAACAAACTCCAACATATAATTTTGAAAATTCACTGGAGCGCATGTTGACTAATATGGAACCACCACACTGGACATAAAATCAAAGATTCTGAAATAATCCAATGACCTCTACATGTACCAGGATGAGAGACACAAATGTCGGTAGCTAGTTTTGAGTAGTACTGAGATTTAAGAGCTCTTTGCCCCTTGTATGCATACAATGTTCAATTGCAAGGAGAGGGATATTTGTGACCGCTATAAACAGCACAGGTTGGGGACTTTGTCACCCGTTCTACAAATATTAACTGCATGTGGACTCACGAAAATGCATGAGCCGAAGGGATCAAAGGATTGGTCGGAACAAGCACTAATGTAATCCTTTAAACAATTGTTAAGCTGCGCCATTTTTAAATAATTAACACGACTGCATGCAAACGGCATTTCCCGCACCACACAACGTGAGAGAGGGCGCTGTTATGACTGTGTATGTGAGCAAACGCGACCGCTTTTGACAAAATGCATCCTACAAGTGAGGCCGTCATGAATTAATATATACTTCTCCAAAAAGTCTACAAAATGCAGATCTTGATTTAAAATTCACGACATCCTGCATGCATGGTTATTTATGTGGTTTTGTTCATTTATTAATTCCTTTAATTCATTCTGCCGACATTCAGACTTTTTAAGCAGTTGTGCAAAAGAACAAGCACCAGTAGCTAGAACTTTCTTTTCAAACTACAACGTGTGTACGATAATATTCGCTTTGAAAAGGCGTAAATCTGTGTTATTTGTCGTTTACAGAAAAATCTTAGACATGGTCATTTGCCTACACTGGTCTGTTGAATAACAGTATTTCCTACTGCAAATTGGCATTACGGGGGTTACTGTTTTGGAACAGCACATTCTACTGTCCATTTTTCTCTGCATACTAACAGGAGATTCTTATGGAAGTGTATTTACGACATGGTAAGAAAAAATTTAATTCGTACGTACGGATTACTACTTTGTACGTACGGTTTTGTAAATAATGACCCTACGCACTGGTTGCATTCTAAATTCTGTCTTGAGCAGAAGCATCCCCTCAACGGCTGAAAAGAGCAATGCTGGTGGGGAGTGTATGTTGTATTGTAGGGCCGGACGCGTACACAACACATGTAGCTCACTGTCATTCGGGAACCAGCAAAGTTGAATTCCCACCAAAGCAGCCCCCGTTGCTAGGAAATCGCACCCTCTCGTGGTACCACTCGGGCCCAATGACCTGAAATTTAGTCATGCAATGCAACACGTGTATATCTAACCCGTACGTACGGTTTAGTAATCCGTACGAAATAGTATTCCGTATGAACGAATTAATTTTTTTTCCTCACAATGTCCTAAATACACTTCCATAGTGTAGGGTTGAAGCGCCCATAAAAAAATGCAAAATCGGAAGAGAGATGGCACTCCAGAAGACTGTGGCCTTGCGTGTTTGAATAGAAATTCAAGATTATGACCAATGAAAGGGACAACTTTCTTTTTAATTTATAAGTGCTGAGCATGCCAATATTTTTTAATCCCCCCTCTCCCAAATACCCCTAAAAAGGTATTCAAATCCCAGGCTGGGGTATGAATGCTGCCGCCCGCCTCTCTGCAGAATAGGCCCACAAGTTGGAGATTCTTGTGAATGGACCAACCCAAGTTGGGAGCCGAAATTCCCAAATGCTTGATTGAGAGAAACAGTTCGGTCCTGATTATGACACCTCTTGTTGCTCATGACCCGTGGGATCACAAAATACGAATGGGCACCGCCCAGGAATCTACACCAAATAATAGTCACAGAAGAAGGAAAAACTACAGGATTGGTGCCCGCTTTTGACAAACGACAGCCAATTTATCGTCCTGCATTGCTTCAGCTCTTTTGGTGCGATATCATGAAAGACATTTTTGTGGATGAGCTGTTCCTGTTTCTCTTCATGAAAACAGGCCTTGACATCAACAACTGCAACATTCAAACATCGATGACAGCATTATGGAATCTTCCACAACACAAACAAACTTGGTCACTGCAATTTCGACGAACCAGACACACCCGTAAACCTATTTTCAGCTTCTTGCTCATACGCACTTCCCTCGGAGTTTTGTACCTGCAAGTTTCATTATAAATCAGACACCCAGAGCGGACGTGAGTTTGCTAGGCTCGCATGGAATTACTAATTTGTTTGCTGCCGATGACCTGAACTCGGTGATCAGGACAGGAAAAAGTGGAGCACCTCTCTCACAGAGAGGGTGCACCAGGAAGCGATACTTATGCCATACAAAGTATACTAACAAAGTAACCAAGACCCTACCTCTATGGGGTGGGGTTGCAGTGACTGGCTTCTTTAGACATAAAAGGCCTGCTTTTATCATAAATGCCGCATCCAGGAAAAGCTCAGTGTGTTTGTGAATTTGACTTGTACAACTCTGCCACAGACTTGTCGCAGTGAGGCACTGTGCTCGCAAACTGGTGATAAACGCAACGTGGTGGCTTCAACATCATGGATCCACGAGAAAACGAGACGGGAATGAGCGAGGCGCTTCAAGAGGGCGAAGATGAAATTGAGTTTCGATTTTCAGACTACAATCAGAGAGTCACCGTAGCCTTTATCTATTTCATCATTTCCATCTTGGGGAGCTTTGGCAATGCGATGGTCATCCTCGCCGTCTGCTTGTCTCACCGCCTTCGGACTATCACCAATGTTTTCGTGGTTAGCTTGAGCGTCGCCGACATGCTCACCTGCGTAGTCCTGCCGTTCAACGCTGCCAACCTCCTGGACTCCGATCTCGACTCCTCCCTACTCCCAGAGTGGATCTGCAAGGCCGTGGCAATGGTCCTGTACGTCTGCGGAGGCTGCAGCCTTTACACCCTCGCAGCCATTGCCATTAACCGGTACATCCTCATCACCAAGCCGGTCCGGACTTATCGGAGCCTGTACTCGAGACGTAAAACGGCTGTCATGGTCGCCGTGACGTGGTTCGTGCCGTTCCTGGTCGCATTCGTCCCACCTTTGTTCGGTCTTGGTGAACTCGGCTACGCTGAAAAGTATGGAGGCTGCACCCATAAGACAAGCAACCCCCTGTCTCACATCTACAGCATAGTCCAGGCTGTTCTATTCTATCCGGGACCAATGACAATCATCATTATTTGCTACGTGAAAATCTTCCGATATGTGCAGCGGCACTGTCGGCAGCTGGCATCTTCCCATGCCGGAGGATCCCTCTCGTCCGTTCGCAAAGGTGACACCAACTCAGATGGTAACCCTAACGGTCCCTGCAAACTGGAGCAACAGTTGGCAAGCCGTAAGCAGATTAACATCACCAAGAACCTCTTTTGTGTGGTGCTGGCCTTTGCCATCTGCGTGTCACCGTTCGGCATAGCCTTAATGATACCGCCGAGCGATCCCTTCATCCCCTGGGCAGCCGCCATCTTGGTCCTCAACAGCTGCGTCAACCCAATCATATACGCTACCAAGCACCCACACTTCAGGGACGTGTTTCGTCTTATGTTACGTTGCCAGTGCTCTACGATACGCCCGAAAAACAATTTTGTAAGACGGAATGTTATCAGGCGAAGATAGCCATTCATATTTAATCCTTATTAATTGTAATAATCTAAAAGCTAATTCTAATTGCCATACAAATCAAACACAGTTCCAAAATTCACGCGATACCGATGGTTAATAGGGCGATTAGACTTTTTGCTGCCGAAGGTTGTATTACATAGAAGAAAAAATGCATTATTTACGAACGTCAATAGTCAATCAGATTTATGGCATTATTCACAAGTCGGGCTCATTGAATTAGAAGCGACTCCGAACCAAAGAACAGAGACGAAAGCAATGAAATAAGTTTCGTTATTCAACAAATGTCATATATCTTGATTATTTCAAATTTTGGGTTAATATATCTTAAGTGTTTTAGGCAACAGTTTCAAACAACGAACCCAAAATAGTCTGGCATCATCCCCCATTCAATAGGATAGATTCTGGGGAAAAATTCAAGAATGCCTCCCCCGTGAACACATTCATTTAGAGTTGTTAACAAAATTTACCCCCGATGAATATGAATTTATATTGCATTATGTACCCATTCTACTGCGTCTATAAAATGTAGTCAGCTGAAAAATAGACTTTTTCAAGAAAAAATGTTAAAATTGTAATTATACTAGCCACGACATAAGAAACTATACAAAAAAAAAGAAAAACAAAATAAAATACAACGAAATGTGCATGTACATGCATGTGTGTGATGTTTATTGGTCAGTCGGTGTGGTTTGTTTGTTTTTTAAGTTTGGTTTTCATGATTTGGATAATTCATTATCAGACTTGCCCTTGACGAGTTGACATTAAAATCTAGCTAACGTTCACATCAAGTCAAAGACGGAAAGGCCGAGTTGTCAAAAGTATTAAGGTTGTCAACCATTTTGAAGCATAATCAGCAAAATCAAATGATTAGTATTTGCTCTTTCTCAAAGAGGTATGGCATCATCTATAAAGAAACTAGTTTTTTATTACTTGCCAACTGGAACGCATTATTTGGTGTTTTACAAAAGAAAAGGAATGAAAATGGTAGTAACAGCTTATCCCGTATTCGGCTAAGCTGTCACAGAAGCGGGAGGTAAATTAGTACAAACAACGAACAAATTGAATATGAGACATTTTGTTCGTATTTACAGTGAAAGTACAAACGTAACCGACGGTTTTGTCTCAAGATGTGAGCTCGTGTTTCAATGATGTATTAAATAGACAGAGGGTAGGGCGGGGGTTTAGGACTGCCATAAACTGGACTGTGTTGACCGCCTTGGCCCGGCGAAGGATAAAGTCGCTGTTTTTAAACTGAATTCATTTTTCTTTCAACAAGTTCAGAAATTAGCTTTCAAACGTGGCTCCACCTCCAGTGGTCTCTGATAGTGAATCTCCTCTCTTCAATAAAGCGTTTTTATTGATTTAATAAACGGTATCTCCCAAAACAATGAAACTCGCAGAACACACTCAGTCACAAGAAAAACAAGGGGGCAGGGTGTGTCAGACCTCTTCTTCCATTTATACATAGAGTGCGGAACATGCGTGCGTTTAATATGTGTCCTGCAAGAGGGAACTTCCGGACATGATGCAGGGCTCTGGCTATATATTAACTTGGTAGCTCGCTCCTTTACCCGTAACACGATCAGGTATCGTGGAAACCAGTCATGGCAGCGCAGATTGTCGGGCAAAGAAACGGAAATTAAGCTTTGTTGTTATAAAGGAAGCTCGGTTCCGAATCGAAGCTGAGGAGGTCGGTGGAGTACTTGGTCTTGGCGAACTGTATTTCACATCCAAAATCGTTTTGCAACTATCCTTTTGAGTAAAACAATAAAAGAGATACATTACAGAAAAAGAAACTCCTAGTGAACAGGCAGTGTGCAGCTGGATTGCTTCGAGAGCAGATTCTTCTACTGAATTGCGTAACAGAAGGAGATCAAAGCAAATAGAAGGAAGACTCTACGGCAACGAAGGGATCCCAAGCGAGAATTAGCTAACTACTCATGGAACACACAGCCATCCTGCACAACGGAGCAAAACAGTGAAACTCATGCATACACAAGAAGTCGGGTGGATACGCAAATGTGTTTTCTCGACCGCTATCACCTTTCAAACTGATCGAGAGTGAAATATCTGCAGAGATTTACTAGCGGAAGTTCGACACATGACATTGGCCAGGCGACTTCGAAATTCCACGATCCAGTATTGACACAGGAATATGCAAACCAGGAAAAAAGCTTCTGAAACATATCTCGATGTCAGAGGTCCCGATTCCGTATAGGACATGTGACAGCACTACTCAAACGGTCCAACACAACTTGACCAATGTTGTATCATCATCAGTCTACTTTTCCATTCCAGCCTCTTGCTCGTCATCAGTGACAACAAATATCATCATTGCCATAGAATTACGGGATATTTAACCTTTCGATGTTTCAGTCTCAGGTTTGATCGACCGTTATCATTTGTTCGTCCTTGAGTGAGCGTCCTCAGTTCCGGGAACCAAGGATAGGAGGCTGCAACGACTAGTGTGCAGCGTGATCACTCTGCTTCGCGACAACTTCAGTTTGGAGGGTCACAAGCAGTGCATGGAAACTCGAGTGGACGACGTAATCGTTCGTTGATACATCGAGTTACCACGAAAATGGATGGCTGCAATGGCAGTTTTGATAATTCCTCATATCGCCAAGACACCGAGTTTGAATTTTGTGATAACACACAACGGTTGATAGTAGCAATCCTCACCGCCGCGTGGTCTGCCATTGCCATTGTCAACAACAGTTTGGTTATAATAGCAGTGATGCTGACGAAGAGGTTGAGAACACCCACTAACGTTTTCATCGTGAACCTGAGTGTGGCGGACCTACTTACCGGGTTCTTCTTCGCCTGGCAGGTCCTGGCAGTCGTCGGTCCGGACGGCTGGCCCTTACCGGACTGGGTATGCTCTGTTGTCTCGGTTGGTAGCACCACCGGAATAGGGTGCAGCATCCACACGCTTGGCTTCATAGCTCTGAACCGTCTGCTTCTGGTCACCAAGCCCTTGCCGTTTTATCGGGCCGTGTACACCTGTAAGAAAATGGCTGTTATGATTACCGTGACCTGGTTGGTGCCTCTCCTAACAGCAACGCTGCCGGGCATCTTCGGTCTTGTGGAACTAGGCTACGATAACAAGTACAAGTTTTGCACCTTCGACGACAGCTTAAAAATGGCGGTTTGGTACGACTACATCATTGTCTTAGTGAACTATCCCGTGCCCCTTTTGGTCCTGATTGTCAGCTACGGGAAAATCTGCAGGCACATCAAGCAGCATTCCACCAAACGCGTTCAGTTTGTAAACGTGGCTTGGAAGACAGCAAGAGCCCGACGACAAACCCAGGTCCAAATAGACATCACTAAGAACACGTTCTACGTTGTGTGCGCGTTCATCGTGTGCTTCACGCCCTACGCCATTTGCATCTTGGTGGAGCCCCTGAACCCGGCAGTGCCGTACACCGCAACTATTCTCCTTCTCAACAGTTGGATCAACCCTGTCATCTACGCCACGAAGCATCCCCACTTCAAGGAGATTTTCAAGTCCATATGCTGCTGCCGGTGCTCCGAGATACCGGAACCGACTATCGCATTCTTACGCGTCATCAGAGCGAAGTCTTTGGTCGATCAAAGCCCTGACGAATACGAAACTGGAAAGATGTCGATGGAACCAGTCTAGCAACTGATAAAAACGTCCAAATGCATACAAAGGCACAGCGCTATACATAATGATTGCAAAGTCGACTTATACACATACACTGCATGTGTAGCTTCAATTGTTCATAAAGTTTTACTTTAGATGTAAAATCAGATTCAGCTCGAGCATGAGTCGTTTTGTAATGACGAAAACAGCATGGTCGATATAAGGAAGTTATTTTCAATTTGCATTGTAAAGATGGGCAGAAGAATTTTAGCCTCCGAAGTACATGTATGTTCAAAAGGTGAACTAGTATTTGCCAATAAAGAAACCAATAAAACGGCTTTGAAAAAAAAAATCCTCAACAGACAACCGATCTCTGTGACGAGTACAAATCTGTCAGCACTAAAGAACAGAACTGCAGAGCCCGAGTGCCATAAAACCGAACTCGTAAGACACATTCACATTTGAGTTCTTGCTTTGAGTTACATCAGACACACACTTCGGGTTATACCAATCATATTAAATATGATTAACGTCACGATCTGACATGGCAAAACTTTCATTAGATTTTCCTGTTAGCGATTATGGTGTGCGATTTTTTGCGAGGTGATTCGTCTCCTGACGACAGACGGAGCATACTGCCCGAAACGTGGAGTACCGCGTCTGGTTCTTTTCAGAACCACACATACAAAAGAAATATCTCTGCATGGTGCTACCGCAAACCTTTTTGGAACTTTTCATGCCCTATGCATGAAAAGCTTCACAGGTCATGTGAGATGATTTATATTTTCTCAAAGTGTGACTTTGGTGTTCAGTTTGATCAATATGTCTATTTCATGAGCCATAAAGGTTTCATGACATGAAATGTACACAAAAACGTAGTTTGTGGGAACTCTGCGTTGTCTCCGAATAAGTAGTGTTCAAAGCATTTCTGTCAGTACATGTACATTGTACATGTATTTCAAAGGACAGAACTGACACAACGGAGGGCGCCCTGCGATGTCACTTTGACACACACTCCAAATATTTTTTTTGTGTATTCCGTGTTACTTCTGGACCCAAAAAGACAAAGAAAATGATTGGAAAAACCCACATCACACATCTAGCAAATTTCTGATGGTGAATTTTAACTGTCCCACGTGACTTTAAATACATGTACATATATATGGACATCCATGCCCATCCACGTAAAACAATTGGGCAACGAACACCTTTAAACGCAAACACAAAAGGCTGAACGAATGTGACGGGAAATCGAATAAAAACTATTTATTACATGCACCTATCTCTTATAGCCTTCACACAGGCTTAGCAGTCGGTTTTGTGTTTGACACCGTACAGTACCTAAACGAGCGTTTAGTAAAATTAGTATAAAATGCTCTGCGAATACAGGCGATTCACAACAGTGCGCCTCTAAGAGTTTGCAACGCGTTGACTAACCACATTACGCCAAATCTGTCGACCCAGTGAGCGTTTGGAAAGGGTCGACAGATTTCGCGCACTGTGATGGTCAACGCGTTGCAAACTCTTGGAGACGTACTATTGTGAATCGACCGTATTAGAGAGGAGGGTTTTGGTTTCCAGGAAGAACAAACAGTCGATGACACAATTTGAGATCTGTCGGCACGACAATGGACATATCTTACTCTGCAGACTTCTTTTCAGCCTGAAAATAAAAAACAGTCTCGTACACTTCAAATTTCTGAGGAGCTCGAGAGCAACTTAATAACACAGTTAAAATAGAGTGAAAAGCTCATAAAGATAAGTAAAAAAACCTTTGAAATATTTATTTGCTCAGTAAATTTTTCTCATAGGCTAACAGAGCCAATTCTAATAAATGGTTATTTCTATTAGCTACTACATGAGCATTAATGCCTGCAAAACAAAAAAAGTTGTCACCGAAAATACATCAACCATGTACATGTTATTATGATTCAAACATAAAGTTAAAATTATACCTTTCGATTTTTCAAAGCCAAGGTTAAACATGCTGAAACTAAACTGAGCCAGCAACAAACTGTTTGTGGTGAGTACAGAAAATAAAACTAAAGTGGCATGCAGGTTCAATGAGACCATAAAACAATGGTAGAATATGGAAATTAGTAGAATGCCTTGCTCTTTTAAACAATGATTTATAAGTATGAACAACATAAACGTGTTACTTGTCGGTAGCTTTTGTTTGGTTAGTATACGGAAACATTTAGTTTCGAAAGAGAAAAGAAGCTAATGAGTTTATTGTTTTATTAAAATCAGCCAGGTATTTCAACAGCCTGTGCCCAATCTGAGGCGTGTCAGAGGTCATTGACCTTGCTCAATGTCTTTTTGTTTCTCTTTTGATTTCATGACACACAAGTTTTTGGATACGCTGTGCCATTATGAAAAAAAAGCGTACAACGCTAATTGATCTCGAGTCTGCGACATACTTACATTATCATAAGCACACAGCCTACAGGTTGTATGTACATGTACACAGTACTTCCAAATATTGTACTCATGTATTATGCACAAGCAAACATTCGTCATCAAATAATACATGTGAATCAAACTTAATAAAGGGCTACTCCAGCTTTTTGATAAAAAAATAACTGAATTAATTCTGAAAAATGTAACCTATGAAAATGAACACTAACAGCAACAATGTCAAAGTATACTAAATGATAAATTAAAAACATCAACAACAGTGTGAAACTGACTTATTCAAAAGGATATTCTTTAATATTCAGCGCAAACAGAGCCGCAAAATGAAAATCAAACAAACGTGGATATATGCTACAAAGAGTGCTCCAACAAGGTTGAATTATGTCAAACTTTTTTTCTATTGCTTAAAATGTGTCACAGGGTCTCAGAAAACAAATTGACACACCAAAGAGAAGACAAAGCAATTCAAACAATCATCTTATTTTTTACAAGCTTGTGACATGAGCATTGTGCAGTACATGTAACTAACTAACTCCAAAGTTCAGATGCAAAACTACATGTATCAGCACTGTCCTCAACTCAAGATTAACCCTACTCCAACAGGTTGTCTGATATTGATTGATTCATCGCTACAGGGCATTATCTCCGTTGACCAATGTTTCAATACACTTTCCAAAACACTTGAACAAACCTGTAACTGAATGGCCTGTTAATGGGCAAAGGTTAATTGGAAGGGTATCAACGTCTCAATTTCAAGTACAGAGAGAGTGGGACAGGCTTCTAGCACCAATTCTAAATTAAGACAAATTAAGACAAATCAGGGGAAAACACCTTGCGTCCTCAGTGCACAAAACACTGATTCATCACGGAAGTCTCAGTTGGAAAAACACTTCATGTATTTCAACAGTTTCAAAGGGACAAAGCTCTTTGTCACAAGTCAGGGGGATTTCTAGCAAACGTCCTGGGCCAGAGTTGTGTGGAGAGATTTATAATTTCGAGATGAAAACATTTGAAAACTATCCCTACAAACTAATCCATTGCAAAAATGTGCCAATAGTACACATGGCTTTATAGGATGCATCGAGCTCCATGCCACGTCCCATCAAAATGACTCTGACCGGAGTGATCTGAGGGTAGTCATTTTGGTTTTCAGCAGGTGAGTTTGTCAGTCCGATTTCTTAATTGTGGTGTGTGACTGTTCACACCAGAAGTAATGCTTGTGCAGAATTCCGTCCAAAGGCTGAAGTAATTCAGAGGATACACCTACATTGTGCCGTCTAGAACAGCAAGGGTTAAGTTGCTATGAACTGCTTACCTACATGTACCGGTACACATGTACTGATACTTTAGGGCTGAGTCCATTCGAATAACTCAATATTCAAATATTCGACCTTCGGTCATACCGGCCGATAGATTGTTGATGAACAAACCATACACAAAATCAGTTGCAATAATGCACACAAGTGTCCATTATTAATAATATAAAATGTAATAGCTTCTCGAATCTAGGAGTATCTCCGAGATTTAGGAGATGAACAATACTTCTTGCTCAGTTGAAAATTTCTGTTCCTTTTAAATTGTTTAATGAATAATTAACTTTTTGAATCGCTTTTCATTTAAATCTGCTTGAAACAAGCTTCCATAGTGTAATTTTGTTCTCATTTAAAGCAAAAGAAAATGTTCCCTTCCTTTTTATGAATTTCTCATTCAAATATTCACATTCAGAAAATACCATTCAAATATTTGATAATCGATCAAATATTCGGATATTCAGCACAGCCCTACGGTACTTCTTTGGTAATCACCTTCTTGTGGTTTCCTGATAAAAATCAACGGTTGCCACTCAAAATGTGATCACCAGAATTTGGGCCAGAGCACAGGTGTCTTTTTCAGATACTCCTGGTACAAGTTGGAGTTGCCCCATTTCTTCAACCCGTACCTCTCCAGAAGGGGAATGCCACTCACCCGGGTCAGCAGCAAGTAGACAAAGATCGGGGAAATGACGCTGAGGTACTGTTTCCCTGTCATGACCGAGGAGGCGGAAATGTATAGTCCCGCCCACAGGATAATCTCTCCAAGGTAGTTGGGGTGACGACTTATACTCCACAGGCCAGTGTTGATGAACTTACCCTGTTTTTTACGTATATAGAATAATATACAGAACAAATCGAATTAAAATCAAAAGTACAACACTCACCCAGCTTTGAAAATTCATACATACAGGTATATTGTTTACCGAAAATGGGTCACTTGGGAGACATTCCCATAGGAACATGCACAAAATTTGTCAAACTTTACCGTCCCATAATTCAATATTCCCTCATCCGATCTCGACCAAACTTCGCATGTTTTCCTTTCAGACCCTAATCTATCATCTCTCAAAATAAGGACTTGAAAATTGAAATGTCTCCCTAATGACCGATGTCTCCCCAATGTTGAAAAATTTACCACAAAATGTTTCCCAAGTGACCTATTGGAAATATATACATGTACACATATTTTGTACAACATCCACAGACAAATTAAATTATGTCCTTTTTATACTATTCTTTTCAATGCTTGAGGAAGAATGGAGAAATGCACAGTCATGTGTTTCAGACTGTAAACATCAAAAATGCGAGTTAAAAAAAAAAGGAACCAGCTGGAGTTGTTGTCCAGTTGCAAGACTTTCGCTCCTAGGAGTCCTGCACTGCAACTGATCATACGATTCGGGTGCTCGGGGCCTGACCGTTTCATAAGCCTGTTAATTCTTCTCTAGTTAAACCTGAATCTTTTTCTGTCAATTTTCTGTGCCAATGAATAAGCAATCGAAGAGCACTTTATGCCAACATGATTATGGTGGCTACAAAGAGCTAAGGGCTGAAGTACCCTTTGGATGCTTAGCCAACAGTAGAATGCACGTCCTAACTACACAATGTAGAATGCAGATGGCACTAGTCACTGCAAGTAGTGAGTGACCTTTATGTTAGAGATTTATACAGTAAGAGCCAGTAATAAACGACTGTGTACACACACTAGTGGATTGCACTTATATAGTCAGTGTACAGTGTGTATGAGACCCATTTTCCGCAGTAAATTTAATCTGAATGAATCTGAAAAGCAAAAGCGGAGAGTAGCACACATACCGTATTGTCTGGGTCGGCTCTGAAAACTGCTTTCTGGTAGTCTGCTACAACCTCAAGGAGAAGCCCCACAACAAACATTCCCCATCCAACGTAGTCCCTCTTGGTCAGGGTCCTGTCGTTCGTCTGAGCATTCAGGATCTGAGTTGGGAGCAGTGTCAGCCACACCCACACAGCTTGAGAAAAAAAGAAGACAGGAACATTCAAGTTGAAGTCAGAAACTGGACTGACGTCTACGTGTACTTGACTCCATATCAGCAAATACTTGTACGTGTATATACATGTACCGTATAAGTATAGTCATGTGACTGTCATACTTGATGTAAGCAATCCCAATTTACAGAATACTTACGGAACTAATCCTTTTTATAACTTTTTATGAAGGAGTTAAAGAATAAAAGGGTTGGAATATTTTCCTTTCTTACTGGGGTATCAGTCCGTTAGTTCAACTCAAAGCAGGAGTGGCTTGAGACAAGCACAATGTCTGACATGCCAGGATGTCACTCATGAGACTCATTATCAGCAGAATCTGCACAAACCTTTGGCCTCTACACAGTTGAAGTGCACAGGAGAGACACTGCCCCTAAGATGTAGCAAAGTGGGCATTGCCTATGAGCCCCAAGTTGGACCAAGAGAGAGTACAATTTTCCTAACAATGGAGGTTCCTTTAGCGGGAACTGCACCTCCCAGGTTCACAAACAGAATAAAATGCACACTTTTTTCTACCACAAAATAAGCAACCTCCCAATAGGCACTGACATTTCATACAGAAACAGACAGACGTGAAATTAGGTTTACAGCTTGTGCCTAATCAAAATGCCGTGTTTCACGTTTTGAAATGTTAATATTCCAGATCTAGGGTTGCTCAGTGTAACAAAATGGAACAGTCCTGATCAAAGGCGGTAATCCTTTGCTGAATGTAAAACTTGTGTATGTACATGTACATGGATGGCACGCTGTGTCAAAATGCACAGTTTGAGAAAAGGCTGGTGTTTACAACATACACTTATTTCCTGATGATGGCCAGCTCTGCAAATTCATGGTTGTGCATGAAAATGCGGTTAAATGAAACTAACCTCGAGCATATTTCACAAATTTGCTAGAGCTTGCATGCACAGGGGAAGTCATATGTGGTAAAACCACTGCACCATGTACACTCTGCCTCATGAATCAGCATAATATACCTCAGTTAGACCTGTACCACTCACAATACAGATCTGTGAAAATTAGCTGCAAAACAGAGAGCCCATCAAGCGTTATGATGCAACTGACCTCTTCTGCAACAAGGCAATTTATTAAGATCACCTGCACATATCCTTACCTTGCATTGTCCAGAAAAAGAAGAAGAGACCAAGATTATTCTTTGCCTGTCGGAAGCGGCGATCTTCTCCCTCATTCAATACACGGCTGAACAGATACATGCCGAGTCTACAAGAAAGAAAGAAACATACATACATGTATGTCAACATCTTATTAAGCATAAATTTAGGTTTAATTTTTTTCAGAATGAAGGAAACAAAAGTGATAGTAATGATAATGCAGTAGAAATGAACCCATGAAGAAAACATTCACAGAAAGAAAGCAGTCCAAGTAGCACTACACATTTACAACAGCCAATTTGTTTTTCTTTCAAAAACAAACGCAAGTGTTGATGGCCCTCCGTGATCATGGATTTGTACATACTTCTTGTTAAAATCCAACTTCACGTTAGATCTGCACGCATTAATAATATTTCCCGTAAATAATTGAGCCTCAACATCTATTGCCTTTCATTAAATTTTATGGGCAACTTTCCCGTTAGAATCCTGAATCCCCCGATGTCCACGAAGTCCTGTAGTATTTTGATGTTCTCAGGTTGCACAGGTGAGTCACTTGTGATGTAAAAGTTCTTATGTGGATTTTTATCATTTTTTGATTCGGTTATTACTGCTGAATTTTGGGAGATCGAGAAATGATAGAATTACCTACTTGTGATTAAAATAAATAACAATTGGCTAAAGATATTACACCTGCAGACATTTCTTGACAAGACTGATTATAAGTTTATACCTGAGGGCCCAGACTCCAACCATTCCACTCTGAACCACCTGACGGAAGTGAAATGTTCCTCCCCATTTCAAGGTTTGGTAGGTCAGAAGAAGAAAAGTGCTGCTCCCTGTAACAGTAAACAATTCATGACAAGAAAGCCAAGAAATGTTATCATTACTGAAACGGTGGTACATTTCTGCCCTCTCCCATTGACAAAATAACTTCTGATCATCTGGTTCATAGGCCTATGGATATTTTTTCCATGAAAAGTGTGTACATAGACATATTACACTGAAACAATGGTCAACAGTCTTATTCCCAAACTAAGGGATCAATGACTAGAGAAAACATCAAATAATATCCAGTGGACAAGTTGTCCAGGGGGCAAGTGAGGCAAGTGAGGAGTGGTCTATGTACATGTATGGGGCCGGTACACCGTGCTTCCATGTCTAACTTCTGGGATCCTTTGTCAACTGTTGCAACATGGAGAATAAATGTATGTTATTGGCCTTCCTGAATGTTCATTTTCTGTGTGAGCTCAAGACAGAATTCTGGTGTGGTGCAGTCTACATGTACGTGTTTTATAGCCTGTACATGGGTCCCATTTGTGACTATGAGGCGTGAGTGGGTTGGTGGAGCCTATATAGGGCCAAGATGAACAGCAAACTTTGGCAATATGTGGCCCAGCTTTGTCCACTGCTTTAACTTTGTAGTGTGCCAAACCTGTCCAGAGAATACCCAAATTTGTCACAAAGTTGGGTAAGCCCAATTGCCCTACTCTGTTCAAGCATCTATAAACAAGAGTGCAATTAAATAAAATTTGTAAGAACTAGGCCATTTTTATAATTACCAACTTGTTGTTTTTACGTAGCCCTACATGTTTTTTTATGGTTTTTTTTTTTTTACTGTCATCAATACATGAATCTTCCCTCAATTTTCCCTCTATCTCCATGCTCCACGAGCATGCCCACTTGATAAATTCAAAACCATCACCTCAAATTTACAGTTTCAAAATAGGCCGCTTTCTTCATGACATGTCACGCAGGAATTATAACACTGAAATACAAATTACAAGAAAAAATACAAAAGACAACCAGTCCGTTGCTTCAGCCATCAGGCACGTCAGGGTGGTTGAAGCATTTTATTAGTAATAGTATAGTAAAACCTTGTTTAATGCCTGGGCCTGAGAGCTAAGCCTCACTGGCAATTCCAACTAGGCTTATTGTAAGTTATGGGGCGTAGGCCTAACAAAACCACTTGGTTTAACTTTCCTATCTTGAATCATGGCTACCTCCATGCTTGAACCATGCATGGACATGCTTAAACTTAGCTGTTGCAAGAAAACACTTGTAAGAAAACGCTTGTACTTTTTTGTAGTATAGATTCTCCGAAAACCGATTTGGACATCAAACCAGCGAGGTTGGCAAAGATGCTTAAAGCTTTATTTTCTTTGGCTTATGATAACTTCAAAAGTTTGGATAAGAAACACTGGATTGAACAGATGAATAAAGGTGACGGTGACATGATGGGGCCAAGTACATGTATAGTGAGACGCTCCATAGACGGCCCGGACATAGGGCCTAGGTCCTACATATTACGTCCTACCTGCTAAATCATAAAACTTCTCGGTTTTGAGAGCAGCTGCAATAGCAAAGAGTCCCCACTGGATGCCGAAGTCCAAGACAGCACTTCTTGCAAGAATACTCATCGTAGGCTTCATGCTGGACAACAATGTTCCCATTTTCAATGATATCAGTTCACAGAAACCCCGAGCAGTTCGGAAGCAGACGAATGTCATGCACCACGCACATATTCGTTCTCGTCGTGTTATGTAAGTTCTCAATCTCAGAGCCAACTATAAAGATTTACGTGACAGTCTTACACGTTCAATAATCGTTTTATCTCATGAACTCGAGGTTGATTGTTTGCGGATAAGCGCGGAGCAGGTCGGCGCGTCACTGTACTGTACATCATGTAAACATTATGCAGTCTTCTGTCCTCGCCAGTACATTGAAATGGCAGTGGCGTTTGTGCCGGAAATGGGGGGGGGGGGGGGACTTGCCCGCCATGAAAACTTGAAATACAATATGTTGAAATTGTAATTTGTGCTCAGAGTGTATAAGCATTTAAAATTTGTTTTCCTCTTTGAGTGATATTTAATGCATTTCAGTCGTTGGAAGTCTGAAAAACTCAATCCGCTTTATTTTTTTGCTCACCACAAAATTAAATTTAAAAGTGTGTGGGGAGATGATTCAATAGGCCCCCCTCAAAGACAGGGGCTATACAACCCCCATTTACGCCCATGGTACATGGTCAGTGACATCTCAGACAATTATTTTCATGTGAATCGTTCCCTCTGTACTGCTGCATGATAACAACTTCCAAGGGACACTGAGGGCCTCGCAATGTTATCAACCATGAACAAATTATCCAAAGTCGTCTCCTGAACTTCAAGTTCCCCGGCGTAGTTTGTCACGGTAATGCCATGGAAGTGCAATGGTGTCTCCATGGGTGAATTCCTCCATGGGTGAATTAAATGGACGAAGACCTTTCATCCAATTTAGAGAACATTTAGGTGAACAACTTTTATCATACAACAAAAGACTCAAAATATAGATTAATCTTATAGTAATTAATGTGACTGTTGTCATTTAAATCTCATGATGAAATACGGTTATATTATGATTTGAAAATATCTGTACTCATGACGTCTGCAGTGGACTTCCATCAGTTTCCCCTACCAGCATAATTTTAAAAATATGGATGAACTGTCAGGATTCACAACGTGGTGCAAAGTAAGAATTTTATTTCACATAATGTGTGGTTCATCGTCCAGCATCACCGCGCATCGCCACGTAACTTGGAAATGATTATTTTTGAAGCAGGCATGTACGCGCATGCGCATTGTGTCCTTAGCGACGGAAACTCCGCCATGTTTTGGTATGATAGAAACGTGCATTATGTATGCATCGCACGCGTAAACTAACCAAACGCGCACATTGACTGTGGGACAACGTTGCCAGATCGTCCGCTATCAGTGAAAACGCTCTAAAACATCACTTTCTTCACAAATTGTTGAAACAGAGAGCATTTAAAAATAGAACAATATGACAACGCAGGTTATGTCCGAGAGTATTTACAATCTCATTCCTCATGAAGAAGTGAAACCGCCGAAGGAACAACGGTGAGAAAATCTTCCATCAGTGTCTAGCTTAGGCGTATAGGCTATGGCATGTTATATATGTACATGTAGCTCATTCATCAGTCATCATTGTTCATGCCGTTTTTGGGATGTAACTTTGTAACGCTGCCGTTCATCGGCCAAGTGTCAGAAAAATTAATGAATGCTGAAATTATTATCAAATTCCTGTACTGTGGAGAAACCTCCTCCTAGCTACACAGGGGCCTACTCTGCATCAGTATCCTGATGCAGAGTCTGTTACATGTATTTTCGACAAAAATTTCATTTTCAAATTATTATAGGGGCCTAGGCCTCACCATCATGCTTCAGGAGTTAACCAAGGCTTAATTTCATTTCAGTTGTTCTTACAAATGTAAAGTGTGTCGACTAAGGCCTACGCTGTCAATGAACAGGTGAGATGAGTCCAAAATTACCTGTGCAGCCTCAAATTAAGTCTTCCCTTTGCACAACCAATGTCATGGATTCGATTGAGGAGTAACTCTGAGGAAAATGCTTGTAGAGAACACTTAGAATACGAAAATGTTATCAATTTTGAAGTTGAAGACATCCTACCTAATCCTAGGCCTACAAGTTATTGTTGAGATAGGCCTACATGTACATGCAATTTTTCTCGCTGTGAAACAGATACCAGTCGAAGTTCCGCTCTACTGTGAAAGAGGAGAAAAAGACAAACAAGTCACCAAACAAGACCATGGGCCCAGCCAAGGTTGACTTGAAGGCACCAAAGGATTACCTCAGTAAACACTCCAAGGAACCAGTGCTTCCGGAGAAGACCACCTTCAGATATCCGGACGAGGACAAGCGCAAGCCCATGGTCCCTAAGAAGGAGGACAGGCCCCTGATGGGTCTGAAGTCCAACAAGAATTTCATCACGACCAATGCTGTAGAAAACATCATGTCTGTGCCAAAGAAGCCAGCATCCAATTTCGTCGACACAGTGAAGGGATCAACTCATCCTCTTGAACCATCAGGGCTGGTGCCAAAATATCGGAACAAGCAGGTGGGTTTAGTTTTGTATTTTTCCTGTTTCCATTGTCAGTGATCACTCATGTTTAAAGTCTTCAAAACTAGGAAAGATTTAATATTTTATACATCGATTTTCTTGGCTGTGTTGTGTAGAATGACGCAGACGTACACTGGAAAATAAACATACAAGATTAGAAAGGTGCAGCAGTTTTTTTATATGTTTCATTATTTTTGGCCCGCATTCGGATTTTAAACTGCAAGGATGAGAAACAAAGCAGTTTGTCTTCAACAGCAGCAGCTTCATTTCAGATTGATCTTTTCAATATTTCGAACATATATTTTTGTCTTCCCTCCATCCGTGTTATCTGTAAACTGACAACCTGAAAGTATTTAGAGGCCCTAGTACACATCTACCTGTACATTTCAGTTCATCCACTTACCGATCACTCTTTACAATTCTATCCATGAACAGGGTTATGGGGATGTACCAGATTACCTGCGCAAGCGGAACGCAGAGGTTCAGAGGAGCTCAAGAGGATATGATGAATACATCAAGGAGCACTACAGACGGGGTGCCATGAAGCAGCTAACAGACACAGAGCGGGCAAATGTGTGCTGGACGGGCTCAAGAAGAACTGGGAGGAGATCCATCACCAGTATCAGGGTCTGTCTGTTGTGACAGACACTGCACCTAAGAAGGCACGCAAGGAACGGATGGAGGCCGAGATGAAGCAGCTGGAGAGAGACATTGAGCTGTTAGAGAAGCACAAGATCATCTACATTGCAAACAACTAGACGCTCAGACTGTATTTTTAACCTCCTGGGAGATCTCCAAGAGGATGTAGTTGTTGCCCACCACTTGGCATGGAATCAGCATCTCTTTCACACATGGGAACAGTTAGAATGTTTGATAGATTCATGAGTGTTAGCCCTCTGCCATGGTTCTAAGAGCTTAATAGCATCCACAAGTCAATTACAAGTACATGTAGTTCAGCTCCCAAAACTTTGCAGAGAAGCCAGTGTACATTCCACACAGAAACGATTGTGACACCTGTGCTTACAGGCTAGCCTTGGGTGAATCCATTATTTCCTGCTTGTGAAAGGATGCAAACATTCCATGATTATGTCTACTGATGTTTTTTGCCCTATCAGAATTGCATGTGAACATGTGTACACTTGTTCATCGCAAACAGAAAACGCCATGGTATCTATTTTTTTGTGGTTTCAGGTACTGCAAGTTAGTATTGCCAGCTGCACAGGTGTCTAGTTTACTTTAAATTTTAAAATCTATGTAACTCAACAGGAGTTTGAGGGTTGTAAATGATGCACCTGGCATTCATTCAGAAGTGTGAGGGGGGCCTGTATGTCAATGCCTGTGCCATGCTTGTTGCTAGGAAAGTTCTAAGACGTCAAATGAATCACCTGTCACCATGTAACCCCTGTGTGCACAGTACTTACGTTTGTTGCTTTAAACTTTTGTGCCGCTCCATTCAATGTATGTATTTTTAACGTACGTTTACATTAAATTTTAAGATTCCATAAGTGAGTCATACATAAATAACTCCAAAATCTGTCAAAAGACATCCGTCCATATTCAAGCGAATGCTTTATACAAATGCTCATATGGAAAAGCATTGACATGATTTTACATGTACATTACACGTTCCAGTATTTCATATCCGTCCTGTTGTATTTGGTTTTCCTACATGATACGAAGTGCACATTTTGTATATAAATAATTAATAACTGAAGTTTGTAAATACGGATTTTCCACTGTCAATAAAGCGTCTCAAGTATAATCATAAGAGCATGTGCATGTATGCACCTTTTTTGTTAAAATGCGTTGTTTCAAGTGCAAGCAAGGCACGATTAGGGGAACCAGATCCAGAACTGAATTCTCCGGGGTACAAGTTTCCTTGGGGGAGCCAAAAAATTGGGATGTGGCCTTTCTAAGGGTTACGGCTGCATTGTGGGGCATATTACAAACTTTTGTAATGGACGTGAAAAAGACGAAAACATTGTCTCTTATTGCCAAAGGGTTTTGGCTCCCATTTATTGGAGAGGAGGCTTAGTTATACTACGAGTGTGGAGATTATTTCAAGGGCCTGTCATTCTACCCTGGGATGCATTTGCATTGTCTCCTCAAATCCTTAAGTTTGGTTGATCCACCAGATCAGACCAGGCCACGAGATTTAGGAATTCGTACGTACGTACGTACGTGCACACTGTATATAACGTATAGCAGGAAACAATTTTGGAAAGAATTCCGTATACGGACGCCAATTGACACCCCGTGCACAAACCCTATGTGACTGGTCTGAAAAATAGTGTTTTCTCAGTAAATGAATTCGTATTTTTCCCCCAAACTGATTTTAGTCTGGACATGTTTAGCTTTCTGAATAGGGCACTGTAGGAAATAATTACTGGCGGCGGAATATATGGAACTCGTCCCACAATTTTTGAAGGGGGGGGGGAGTAGTTCCCAGAGGGGGTGGCCTCATTCAGGGGTGGAACTTTCAACCTAACGCCCTAGTGGGTCTGTAAAATCACTTTGAATTTGGAGGATTGAGGACCGTTAGGGCACGTATTGTGGGACGTACACACAATTTTCCAAAGGGATGCCGAAAGTAATCAAATGACGGCAATCGGGGGCGGGGCCCAAACACTCTCTTAAGGGTACTCTCCAACCCTTCATACGCCATGACAAATTGCTAAAACGGACAACGAGACCACTTTAATGAATAGTGGAGTAGTATTCCCAGCCCGGTTCAACATGAACTCCCTCACCTGTTGTGACGTAAAACGGCAGGACCCGGCCCTATGGGCAAGAAGCCTTTGTTATTAATTTTGCTACTACTTTAATTAAAGTGTTCGTGTTCCTTTTACGCCATGTGTTTTAGTAGAGATTGTTGGCGTAAGTCAGGTCCCAGACGTATCTATAGTGCTTTGTTAATGTTAAAAGGCAGGGCACCAGCAGTTTGCCACACTGAACTTATGCACCATGGAGTTGCGGGAAAAATCTCCCGCGCTTTGAGTGCGCACTGCAGCTAGGCCTCTGCTGCAACCTTTTGTCCGCATGGTCCGGTCATACATGTCTGAGATAACCGTCACTGATAAGAAACTGCATTGCAACACCATTGTTCTGTTTTCAAGAAGTGTATAAAATTGTGTAAGGAACAAAACTAATCATGGGAGATTTTATAAAGGTAAGGATACAATTAATGGACCGACACCTGGACACTGAGTGAGAGTCACATCTGTCACATGTTGACATGATAGTTGACCATGATGTAGGCCCCCGACGGTACATGTAGATTTATTAATACTAGGCCTTTGTTGTTGGCTCCTTCCTCTATGCTATGGATTACATACATGTACATGCGTATAGCCTGGCCTATGGAATTGAATTTACGTGTTAGGTTATAAGGCTTAGTCAAGTCTCAAATTCAAAATCGTGAGAGCAACTGTTTAAAACCAACGATTATTGGATAAGTGCCACCATTCATCGATGACCGATGATGATATAGGCCCCTAACTGTCCTGTTCTTTTCAATCAATACGCACTCCAGAGTTACTTGCACAATCAGACTGTGGGATACCTGTCACTGGTCACATAGCAGAGCATGCATCATTTTTTGCAGCATAGTTTTTTCATGTAAAGTAAACTCTAAGTGAAATCTATGCACGTGTAGAAAGACTCAAAGAGTGACCTGGACATCAGTTCAGAGTGGATACCATGGATACAGTCCTGTAAATGTGCTTTATTTTTTTTTCTTAATTCAGCACAGGAATACAGTATTGTGTCTTATCAATGCAATGATACAAGTTAGTCAGAAAAAAAATTGCATCGCAGTTAAAGCTGTAAAATATTTATGTTTGCCCTTTCATTGCCATTCATGTTTAGGCTATACACTCAAGCCAGTGAATAAGGCATGCATAAAATAGCAAGGAAAATTTCAAATGTAAAATTAGTTGAGCGTGGGTCGACAGTAGCTTTTTTTTGTGCATTAGTAGACTGGGAGTGAGTACTTAGATGTAGCACCATTAATAGATGCAGTTTGCAATGCCATTCCAGGGAAGCCACTGGGAAATACAGTGCACATCCAGTTAGTATTTGAGAACTCGTGCATTGGCGTCAAGGCTGCTGAAAAAAAGAAAAGATTTTTAATTGTATGCATTTGCTTGTAAGGTGTCAAAGACACTGAATCACCCTTCTTGATTGTAGCCTTGTGTGCCACTGCATCTACATCATACATGAACCAAGCCTGGCACCCTGAGGGATGGAACCAGCTATAGTGGAGCTGTGCCAGTTATTCAGATATTCGGATAATTGATCAAATCTTAAATATTTACTTTTAACATCAAATAGGGGACTACAGTAGTTGGTGGTGAAAATCAATAAGTAAAGGGTACAATTCAATTACATGTATTGGATACAGAATTGCTTTCCAAAAGCATATTGCAAGATGTTAGCAATTAACTGAAAGGCAGCTGAATGGATATAGTTATACCACATGATCGTAACCTTTCCTTCAAGATTTTGGGTATTTACTATTTTGGAAAAGCACGCAATTTTTTTTCTCCCTTTGTGGGGAATTCGTACTACCAGATATTCAAATGTTCATTGAATGGACATTTGAATACTCGATATGAACATTTGAACTGGCTCCCTCTTAACCTGTTATGCTAATATCATCGTTTCCTATCTCATAAGTTAGCCAATTCAGCATGCAATGATGCATGCCCAGTGCGAGGCTGTACTCCAAGAACACCAGGCACATGAGCAATAGTCTGCTCTATAAGTGTATCTATGCGCTGACTCACGCAAACGCTTTCTTCCCGTAAACCCTCGGCTCCTTGAAATTACCGAACTGGCTCATTTTTTCAGTTTTTGCCTCTTCCATCTCTCTTCCCAGATTGATGATGATGTCAAAGGCTACAATCTGAGTATGTTCTGTGTGCCGAGACATTATGAGCAAGATTTGGAGTCCATCCTTATTCCACATGGAGTCATTTTAGACAGGTGAGACCAATGGTGAAAGTTATATTGTGAAAAGTGTACTTTGTTTAGAGTGCATGCACACTGAAAACAAGGGATCATTGTGATATTTGATACTACATGTATGATTGATTATGCATTGTTTTTGTTTTACAAGGTAAGACAGTCATAAACATACAGTGTGACAGTTTCAGGAACTTAAAAAATGTAGAAAGCAGAAATTTAAAATTGTGAAGTACCACAGAAATTATCCTGTTATCCGTGATAAAACTGCCCCACTGCTCTAGTTAGTAAAAAGAAACAGCAATTGCCCATTTTCATTGATTGGCATCAGCATTGGTTTATAATATGCAAGAATTTAAACTCGGCTCTCTGGTCCCCGGATATAATGAAGCTTTTGGTGTCTTTGAACCTGCCCAAAGGACAGAGAGGCTGGCACGAGACATTGTGAGTGACATGGGCAAAGACTCGCTGGTCGTGCTCTGCGTCCTGAAAGGGGGCTACAAGTTCTGCTCCGATCTGCTGGACTACATCAAGGCCTTGAACAGAAACTCAGAGCGATCAATACAGCTTGTGGTAGACTTCATACGCCTGAAGAGTTATGAGGTTTGTAATGGTGCGAAGGATTTCTTCACGATACAGATAGAATCAGCGAGACGCTGTTCGTTTGTATTAGAACCCTAACCCTACATAATACTATGAATTACTACTTGTAGTAAAACGTAGTATTCAGTCCTGTCGCTTGTAAGAGGATGTGACCTTATTGTTTGGTGAAGCCATAAGGTACAATAGATAAGACAATGTACCATACAGTGCTGTGGCACTATGAATGCATAGCTTTATAAAACTTTATAAAAATACCAATCTCCTGAGCTCAGGCTGGTAATTAACGAACATCTAAGACCGGCCAAGCACGTTTCCCCATTCTTAATTATACCTTTTTAGATAACAGGTCAAAACTTAGTTTGGAAAAAATTTCCAAAATATTTCCTTCAACTATTTCGCTTCGTATTTTCCAAACACCCTCCAGTCATATACATTGTAATATATGCCTCTAGTAGGCAGTTGTGAACAACCCATGGACATTGGTGTATGGGTACATGACATGTGTACTGTGTTGGTGGTGAACAACATGATGAACCAGTTGTTTTTATTATTTGGTATTTATTCATTTCTGGTAATGACACCAAGGATTCCTCAAAAGCGCCCTAGGCACTGTAGCTCGCAACCCTTAAGAAACCTGTAGAGAGGAGACAGTGAGAAGCAGTTACAGTTTTTAGAGGTGGGAAGAAAACCCGAGAGGAATATTCTGGGTAAAACCCATAGAATCAGGTAGGGACTGAAAACCCAATCCACATGTGGACCGGGCCGGGATTCGAACCCGAGCCGCAGAGGTGGAAGGTTAGGAAAGAGTCACTATGCCAACCCCACTCCCAGTGTGAATTTGGAACTCAAAATACAGACTCATTGACAGTACTGCACAAAACAAGAGAAGATTGTTAACGTTTAACCAATAGAGGGTTTGCATGGCTGCCATCTTGCTAGCCGGTGCTTTTGTTCCACAAGGTAAACACAAAGGGAGCTTTCCTGTGGGACAAAAGAAATACATCTGTTATGGTGCCCTTAATTGACCACATTGTACCCTATTCATTATGTATGCATAAGTTGAATAGGTCACATTTCAACAGAGCACAACCAGTATCTTTGTCATGATTCCAATTCAATTCAATTCAAAACAACATTTGTTTCCATACTTTCATTAACATATGAATAAAAAAGTACACGTAAAATAAACCATGAATACAATGTAATATGACAAGAGAAAATAGAAAAAAATTGAAAAGATAGAAAGTATGATGCTGTCCTGAAATACTAAGGATGTGACACGGGAAGAGTGCTCTTATCTGCAGGCTAATGCTTTACCAACTGTGTAAGACCAGCATATGACAGGCTCTAAAACAAAAGCAATGGCTAAACTTTCCTTCGAATAAATATTTAAACATGACTCATAAGCAATGGAAGTTGCTACATGTCTTGTGTAGACATGTAGGTACACGTTCAGTGAGATGACTCATAAGCAATGGAAGTTGCTACATGTCTTGTGTAGACATGTAGGTACACGTTCAGTGAGATTTGATCTTCTGTTTTTACCGAGTACTGAAGGGTGACGTCATTTGAACCAGGAAGTGTAGTGTAAGCGAATGGAGTATGCGGGCTCATTGATTCGTACGCGTGCTCATTGATTCGTACGCTGGTTCTCGTGCTGATGCCTTTCACACGCAAAATTGTGTGTGGGACGTATTCACTTTGGTATTCTGTAGCAACGCAGCAAGCTTTTGCAGCCAAGTGCACATAAAAATCGAAAGTGTTATTTCATTCTTTTTTCCAGAAATGGACAAGTCATCTGGGGATATTAAAGTCATTGGTGGAGACAATCTCTCAAATCTTGAAGGCAAGGATGTCCTCATTGTTGAGGTGAGAAATGAGATACTTGTGTTTTAACATTTTGATTGCAGATTGTGTTTGCTTGACAAAACCATCAGAGAAAAGGATCCATATTTGTTTACATGTTTAAAGGGTTTGCTTTGGCATATACATCCCTGTTGCGTATTTCTTGATCGTGCTTGTACGTAAAATTCTCACTGAATGCCCTTTTTTTTGCCAGCAAACACGATGATGCACGTTCATACTCATTGGTGGTATCTGGTCCGACAGGGAACAAGAAAGGGCATGCTTCGCAGGAACTTGTTCTAGCTTATGGGACTGAATATCTGCAATCAACTTAAAAATTACTGGGCAACCTCGTTTTTCAGTGAGACACCAGTGACATTTTTGGTTCATTTTTCACATATTCTTTTTTCAGTTTTTGTCACATAGTCACTTTCTGTGACTCCCCTCGGACAAATTATTGTGTGGGATAAATACCATGCACTCATGAAATAATTGGAAAACATCCACATTTTACATTTCTTTTTACAGTACGCCAACAACTTTAATTTTCCTTACTTCAAATAAAGCGATCGAGTATGTTCCAAAGATGAACAAATAACCCCCCCAGATAATTATGTGCAGTTTCCTTTAATGATATTAATGTCAGTATGTTTTCAGTCCAAGATGTTTAACTTTCTAAAGAGGACTCTACCCCCTCTATAAAAAGACAACTTTTCAAAATTTCACCACCAACGAAGTAAGTTAAAATTTTACCATCAAAACTCAAATTTCACCAGTACCAGATTGAAATAAATTTCGCAGTAATTTAACCTCTTATATGATTATGACATCACAAGTCCATCAACTCATAAATGAAAATCTCGACTATGAACGCATTGGATCCAGGACACCACATTTTCCCTTCAATTCACTGCACAACATTACCACAAATTACAACTTCCATCAGTTTATAAATGCTCTTAATTCTGGATCCACTGAACTCTCAAACCTCATTCAATACTTTAATTTATTCAATTGCCATATCCTCTCTGGACCCATCAATCTACTTCTGTCTGCCTCTACCTCTAACTTCAGAATTCATTTAAGTTTCCCTATAAACACGGTTCAGTTTCACTGAGGTTTCACTGGGATTTATATTCCAACTGTATCAATTCTCCAGGTCCATTTACAAGGTTTTTACTTTCACAAAATTTTTGCCGCTTTCAGTCTCACTTCTATCAGCCCTTCCATTGGGAACTCTGCTGAAATGTCCCTGTCACAACCTAAAACAGTTCAGTTCTTACACGGAGAAGCCAAATCCAACTAGGAAGAGCCACGGCCCTGTTGGCTCAAAGTGGTCCCTTTCATGTCCCTTTCCTATAGACTGTCTCCTCCAGGTTAGTGCAGTCTACAGTGCCCCAGCATCAACTGGTGAAAGCTTTCTTCTATGGGCTTAGATTCTCCAATCCCTCAATCTTAAGTGCCATCTAAAAGAGTATTGTGTCAATATCTGATTTACTCTCTCTGCACTAAGTGAATTATTTTCTGAACGACATTTGGCCATACTACAATCACAATGGTACAGTTGGAGTAAATTAAAACAAGATATTTGTAAAATTAGGCTGAAGCTTTTACTTACGGTTAGGAGATTTTCTACCCGTTTTAAGAAAGGCAGCAGAGATTGTTTGTCTGGAAATGCTGCTTAGTATCAGCAATCTTAAACAAGGAAACATGGACCTTGTCACAGCCAATAAAAAACTGCTGTAGGCAAATCAAGCTCCTGCTATCAAGTGGATTCAGATCCTCAACTGACTGGACCGCACCCCAAGAAAAACTGGCAAGAATGTTCACACTTGACTGACCAGACTAACCATGGCGCACTCGACAAAAGATGCATACATGTACCATTTGCACACACACACACAGCCACTACCACTTGTCTTTCCTAATATGGTTGTGTTCACTGGACTGCGAAAAACACACACAGAAATCCGGACTGAACTATTGACCAATGAGAATCGGGGAAACATAGACACACAGAGATTGGATTTTTCAAGAGACTTATTCACAGCACGGGGAAGAAAATATGAGCGAACTGTTTACTAAAAGGAAAAAATACAAGTAAAATGTGACAGTTTTTTTCCTTTTTTTTCTTTGAGTTGTTCCTTTTTACCTGTCACTGGTACCCTGCTACCTTCATGTATGTATGGGTTCAGTAATATGTACAGAATGCAGCCACTGTAAACAACATTAATTGGTTAATGACATTGTGCAATCCTCCAGCACTGTTGTGGAGAAAGAAATAAAAAAGGACCATAAAATAGTTTTTGTTGGGGGGGGGATTGAAATGATCCATTGCAGTTTGCAAGTTAGCTACACCCTTAGGTAGTCCTATGAAATTTTGTACATTGGGTTCCATTTGTCCTAGATTTTGCTCATCCTGCCTCCATTTTTGTATGGATACATGTATAACATGTAATTAGACAATATTTCACAAGCTTTGATGCAGCTCTACAGTAGTTGGTCAATTATGTCCTGTCTGGGTGTGACTGTACATGGCCTTTAAAAGATTTGCTATGTATATCAATCATATTGCATCTGGCAATTTTCAGTTGTACATGGGTAATTCCAGAAATCAGGGGTCCAAAAGTGTAACATTTTCATGTCTCTGTTCCATCTGACCTTTGTTATTTGACATGGAAATATCACTGGAATTGATTTCAAACTATTACCATTTGTTTAGCGGGTAATTTGCATTAGTTCATCACTTTTGAAAATTAGAAAATGTGTTCTGAACCTACAAATTCATATGTCAGATGTGATAGGGACACACAAAAAAATGGACCCCTAAATTCTGGAATTACCCCCATGTGTGTTTAACATTCTGCAATGCAATGCTTCTTTTTGTACCTAGGACATTGTGGATACGGGGAACACCATGCAGAAATTGCTCAAGTTGATTGGAGAGTACAAGCCGGCTCTGGTCAAGGTTGTGAGTCTCCTGGTGAAGAGGACGCCACGGAGTGTTGGCTACAGGCCAGACTGTAAGTAGGAAAAGCAGGGGAGAGCCATACCCTTGGATATACTTTGTCTGTCCGGGGGTCCATATGGTGCATCTATTTCTATTCACCCGTGAAGAAAACAAAATCGAGAGCATATCTACATGTAGGCTTTGCAGATAACAGCTGGTTACTTCATGTAAAAATGTAGCATATTTATGTAAATATGGTTTGGGCCATTATTTTTTTGAGATTGTATGTTGGCATTTGTTTTTCATTTTTTCATGTCCACTGGGGCCCAAACAATTAATGACTCCCCTCCATTCCTACCTACCCTATTGGGGAACATTTCAGGAAAATGTGAAATGGGAAACAAAGAAAGAAAAAACAGCTTCTATTTCATTGTGAATGTGGTGCCAAGAGAGGTTCATCATAGTTATTAACCCTAACAGTAATTTGAAGCATGATATGGGACGGAGAGAACCCCTCCACACCTTTGTGTTGGTCATTGTTTGACCAACACAAATCTCAGGAATTCTTTACAGACTTCTAGGGGGATGTGTTAGGTAACAATAGTCTACAGGGTGTATAGGAATTGCACAGGTAAGGGAGGGTACCCCACTGTCCCATATCTTGCCTGGTATACCAACAGTCCTCAGTCCTCCAACAGGTGACGGATTGAGGACTGTTAGGGTTAATGCATGCAACTAGTACCTCCCAAAGTGTTGGTTACTTCATTCGATACATGCACCCGCCACCCAACCTCTCTTGCTGATGTTATTTTGTGCCAATTAACACTAACTGCACCACCAAACTAACATTAAAACAGTGCCTACTTTCCCTAATTTCAGATGCTATGCATCATTTGTAATGGGAAGCCAAATTACCATAATGTGGGGGGGCATAGAATGTCAGAGAAATTCGGACTTGAGCACTTACCATTCAGTTCTGCATTTCCTTTTGTTTTGTTTTGTTTATTAGTGTCTTTGTTTGACGTGTCCTGAGGGCGGAGGGGCAAAAACAATTTTTGGCGGGTGCAGGTTTTGCTTTTACACAATTTACAAAGTTTTACAGAAAACTTTAAAACTTGTGATGAGAAGTCTTTGCGTTTCCTACATATTGTAAACAATGCAAATACATGTACACTGTATGTGCATGGGCTCAGCACTAAGGGTTATCAGTTTTGAAGAATTGTTGGATAATTTCAGCTCCTGCGAATTTCACTGCAAATCGTTTGTGATGTCAACTTTGCTTCACTTTTGCATTTGCTTGAAGAACACTCAGACTTTTTAATCCTCGAGGACACTGGAGACTGGTCTCGATTTGTTTTGGCGCAGAACCACAAAAAGAGCCGCAGTTGCTTGCACAATGCATCCAAAAACAGAATAACAGAACTCAGTGTTTTGCAATCTATCTTTTGGAAAAAGGGGTGCACGCCTACATGGAGATGATCAATCGTGCAGTGAACCAATGGAGCTATGTACTTCAAGTTTAACTGTCCTTGGCCCCAGTTACATGTTTTTTCATATTGAAAGGACAACCATTAATCACTGAAGGATGTGGTCCCCCTGTTGAGTTTTTTCAGCACCAAGACCATATCAGTACGGGAAAGACAGTTTCCTAATGCAGTCCTTATTGTTTTAAGTAAATGGGAAATATTGATTTGAATTTTGGTGTAATTCCAGATATTGGCTTTGAGGTTCCTGATAAGTTTGTTGTTGGCTATGCACTGGACTTCAATGAATACTTCAGAGATCTAAGTGTGAGTACCCTGGGTAGAGATTTCCATTACTGATTTGATTTGATTTTAGGTGCATAAACATGACTTGAAAGGAAACCTTAAACTTGTTTATAAGGGACAGCAAGTTGTTTATTAGTCTATTTGAAGTATGGCAGGCACAAAAGGTGGGCTCTATTTGAAGTGGTTAAATTTTGAGCAACCAGAAAATATTTTACCCAAACCAATGCGTGCTTCAAATAGGTTATCTGTAACTCTTACGAGAATGAACTCAACAACTCAGTTGTGTACTTAAGTCTTGCTGCAAGTTTCAAATAGCGCCCTCTGGAATTGTTGGAATTCCTGTCTTCACACAGCAGTGGCCCTTAAAGAAAATATTCCCATAATGTGACCCAGTGAGGTGGCAAAATTGAGCCCCATAATTTGTTCCCCACCGTGAATCTAATGAAAGGAAAAGCAGGTATGTTGGGTTGTCTCATTTACACGTAAAAAAAAAATCACCTAATTTGGTAATATTACCGGAGGGCAATATTTTCAAATCACTGATACGTTGTCAAATGCTTATTTAGGAAGCCAAGTGCATTCTCTTTAATAGCTGATCCCAACAATACCTCTCAGTAAGGGAAACAATGCTTCTGAGCAGCCTTTCTTGATAATATTTGCATTCCGTTTAATTTTGGTGTCTGACCTTTCATTGCTCAACAGCACATCTGCATCATCAATGAAGATGGGAAGAAGAAATATGCCATTTAAAACGAAGGGCGTTATATTTCTGCTGTTGATTTGTACATCTGTAGTCTGCAGCTGTTGCTGTATTCCCAGTAGAAGAGGGGTAATTAATACAGATTAATACTTTGATCTTAACTGAAATAATTTATATTTACATTCGTCTTTATCTTTAACCCTAACAGTCCCATTCAGTATGATTTTACATACACCCTTGGGAGTTAGGGTTAATGAGGTAATTTGAATGTAAGGATGATATCTGCGAAAGCCCTGTAGGGCCAACGAGTATGTATTTTCAAAAGTGAAGTATATTTTGTCGAAGTCCGCTTTTAGGAGAGATATTTTTTCCAACTTCGTTTTTACATTTTTTCCAAAGTTCATTTGTTCGAGACATACATTCTCCATTTTGTTCTAATGAGATCTATTTTTTAATTTTTGGTAACAAATCGTTTTTACGAGATATTT